>NC_060121.1:718964770-719267800 GCF_021461395.2 Schistocerca americana | reverse complement strand
AATTTCATCCTGGAAACGGTGAAAATGATTTCAGACTAAATTCATATCCAAAACGGATAGGTCCTCACCGCGGAATAGGCCAGCTGCTCCATTTCCGAAGCAAATTCCGTAGACGTACTCCGGGGGAACCTCCATCTGCCGATGGCACAGGATTTATATTCATTGGCCGCAGCGGTAACGGTAAAACGCCTGATCGACCCGCCGGCGGTTTATTTACCTTTAAAAAATACGAGCGGCGCCCTCGCGGCTGGGACGGGCGCTTTGTCTGGGATCGCTGCGGTGCCCGCGGCGGCGAGCGGGCAGGCAGTTCTGCGCTTCCGCGCTCTGCACCGCGCGCTCGTTACGCACGCTGCACGGCAGGCTCGCCTGGGGCGCTTAGTGCGCATGCGCTCCCCTCCATAAATTAGCACACTTGCCCCTTTCCGGAGTTGGCACTGCGCCGGTAATATTTATCCGCCGAGGACGGTAATATCGTTGACAGTAATTAAAATGAGACGGCCACTGTTTACGCCATTTAACAGCGAAGTTCGCGCTCCTGTTTTGCGGCGGGCGTGCTTAACATTCCATTCAACCCAGGTTTTAGGTGTGAAATAGATTTCTTGTGGTGCAAAAACAAAGGATTTTGTCAACAAAAAAGTCTTTGAACAGAAAAGGCGCGAAAGTCATTGCTGGTTTTCTGTCTCGCTAAGGGAGACAAGCTCAGTTTCTCACATGATCTATTCACTGGTAACAATGCAACAGTAAAACCGTCCTGTACATCTGCTTGAACCCGCTAATCTCTGCTATGAACTGACAAAATTTAATCGGGTTTTCTTGGGGAACGTATGCATAGCTTGAGAGGACGTGTATGCCTTATTTCTTCCAAATCTTTCCAATGAAAAATTATATCTTAATTTACAGTTTATTATTAGAAACAGTCGTGTGTGGTTAGTTTGTACGAACACGCTACTGTCGAAAACTACTAGAAGAATTTTCATGGAGTTTCCACAAGCAGTTCGAGCGTAACTTGGGGCAATGTATAGGCTACATTTCGCGGAACTGTCGCGAGGATAAGATATCGTAATTTAAAGTCTTTTCTAGAACAGCCGTGTGTAACTGTCTGTCTATTCTCCAAAACTATACTAATTTACATGAGGTTTTCGCAGGTAATCTAAGCATAGCTTGGGGCTACATACAGGCTTTATTTCTTCAAAATCGGATCACATAAAAAATGTACCGTAATTTCAAGTTTTATAAATGCAAAAGTGTGTTTGTGTGTTACCTGTTCACGACCAATTTTCTAAGCAGACTTTGATGTAATATGGCATGGAGATAGCTCGAACCTGGAAAAACGTAGGCTGCTTTAGAACACACGAAAGAGAAAAGTCGACGGTTAAAAGTATGCATCATAGCATCGAACAATTTTTCACATATATTTAACCATTACCATTTTAAAAATTATTAACTAGATTGCATAATATATAACTTGGATAATGTACAGCCGTCTTGCTTAGCTGAGTGGTAACGCGCTTGCCTCCCATGCACCGGGTGCGGGTTCAATTCCCTGCCGGATTGGAGAGTTTCTCCGCTCGTGGATTGGGTGTTGCGTTCTCCTCATCATCATTCCACACTCATCACCGGCACGCAAGTCGCCCAATGTGGCGTCGACTGAAGCAATACTTTTATTATGTGCAGTTACTTCAAGAGCACCATCGTAGACGCCCACTCCCGCCCACTCCCGTCCGCATGCACCACTCGGCAAGCAAAGCTGCCTGCATTCTGCGGCGTCGTGCGTTGGTGTAGTTGGAGAGGAGGGGAGTGCGGTACAGACACAACGAGGTATACTTGCACGAACGTGCAGTCGCCTGAGACCATCTGACGTTATAGCAGGTACAATAGCTTACTAACGGACCATCATTTGTGATAAGAGAATTATTGACATATGAGCGTAGGTGCAGGTAACAGCTATATGTACTGTGTAATTAAGCACATTAACGTGCTACTAATAGAGCAAATGAAATAAATTCATCACCGAGTAAACTAATAAAGGCAGTACCAATTGTCAGTTATTACCACCCACTTCGTCTGCATCTACATCCATACCGCGTAATCACCTTGCGGTGTGTGGTGAAAGGTATTTTGATTGTTACTGTCACTTACCCCCATTCTGTTTCAGTCGTGAATACTTGGTGGTAAGAACGATTGCCGGTAAGCCTCTCTATCTTCGTGGCCTTTCGCGATATACGAGACTGGAGCTTTGACAATAAGCTACAACTTCAGTCCGGAACCGCGCGCCTGCTATGGTGGCAGGTTCGAATCCTGCCTCGGCATGGTTGTGTGTGATGTCCTTAGGGTAGTAAGGTTTAAGTAGTTATAAGTCTAGGGACTCACACCTAGTGAGTACGTGGCTGGCGACCACGGGGTCCCGAGCTCAGTACTGGCATTGCCTCCACTTACTTATGCCAGGCTCCTCACTTTTATCTTTCTTATTTGGCCACCCTCGGCCAACTCTTGTTCTTTTCCGACCCTGACGCTATTAGGTAACGAGGGCTAGGGGTCTTCCATTTCCTACCTATACTTCTACTGAGCCGAATATCTCCCGGGATAAGGAGATTACCTTCTACCAAGTGCCAACGGCCTTCTAGGAGGGCGGATGAGCGGCTAGAAGGAAGGGCACTCTCTTGCCCTTGGGGTGGGAAACTGCTCCGAAAGGCGGAGGAACCACAAGGTAGCCAACGGCATAGAATGGAGAAGGCAACGGGAAACCACTCCATTAAAGACCCGGGCGGGTATCCCAAGTATCAACAGCTTATGATGGAAAGCTCGTTGGTTAAATTCTCCGGAGGTAAAATAGTCCCCCATTCGGATCTCCTGGAGGGGACAACTAAAGAGATACAAAAATTCAAAAGCATTAATGTAAGAAGGATATCAACATGGAATGTCAACTCACTTCTTAAATGTGGTAAACTGGAAAACTTGAAAATGGAAATGAAACGAATGGATATTGATGTACTGGGAGTCTCAGAAATGAGATGGCCAAATGCCGGTGACTTTTGGTCAGGGGATTACAGAATCATACACACTGGAACAGCACAAGACAGTCCCGGGACTGCAGGAGTGGGAATTATCCTCAGTAAAGAGATTGGGTTGAGAGTAAAAGAATTTGTTCAACATAGTGAGAGGATAATTTATATCCGATTGGAAACTAAACCAAGAGACACAATCATAATCCAAGTATACATGCCAACTACGAGGCACGAGGATGATGAAATCGACATGATGTATGACCACTTTGAAGAAGTAATTGACAGAATTAAAGGAGCTGAAAACCTTGTCATCATGGGAGATATGAATGCCGTTGTTGGGGAAGGTAAAGAAGAGGATGTGGCAGGGAATTTTGGATTAGGGTTAAGAAATGTAGGAGGGGATAAACTTGTAGAATTCTGCCAAGGAAATAAACTTTGCATTACAAATACCTTCTTTAATCATCATCCAAGAAGAAGATATACTTGGAAAATGCCTGGTGACATTAACAGATACCAAATTGACTTCATATTAGTGAAGCAAAGATTTAAAAACCAAGTTAAGGACAGCAGATCATATCCAGGCTGTGATGTGGAAAGTGACCACATACTCGTTATGATGACGACTGAACTAAAATTCAAGAACATTAAAAGAAGAAGTACATGTAAATGGGATTTGACAAACCTGAAAAACGAAAATACACTGAAGCACTATCATCTAGAAACAGACAAGAAAACAAATACACAGGGCTGCAATGACATCCAAAGCAGCTGGGAAAAAATGAAAACTGGTATATTAGAAGCAGCAGAAGAAGGAATAGGAAAAGAAGGGACAGAGAAAAGGAAGGAATGGATCACTAATGACCTACTAAATATGATGGAAGAAAGAAGGAAATCAAAAAATTCTATGAAGAAGGAAGACCAAGAGAAATACAAGAGTCTGAAAAACAGAATCAACAGAGAAGCAAAACAAGCAAGAGAAAAATACGTTGATGATCTCTGTATTTCAGTTGAGGACAACATGAGCATGGGAAATATCGACAAGGCCTATAAATGTGTGAGACATTGCTTTGGAGACAGAAGAAACAAATATAGGGCTGTGATGGATGAAAATGGCAATATGTTGGATGACAATGATGAAGTTGCAAGAAGATGGAAACAATATATAGGAAAACTGTACAGCGGACCAGACCTGTCTGAAAACATCATGGAAGAAGAAACAGAAGTAGATGCACAAAACATAGGTGAACCTATATTAAAGGTAGAGTTTGAACTAGCTCTGAAAAAATTGGAAAACAACAAATCGCCTGGTATAGACAATATCCCAGCCGAACTTATGAAATCTGGAGGAGCAAAACTGAATCAGGAGTTGTATAATCTTGTTTTCAACATGTACGAGCAGGGTAAAATTCCTACAGACTTTGAGAAAACATTATGGTCCCCATTCCAAAGAAGGCAAATGCTACAAAATGTGAAAATTATAGGACACTCAGCCTAGTTACTCACGCCTCTAAAATATTAATCTCAATTATCCTAAAACGCATAGAACAAGAAGTCGAAGCTACACTCTCCGAAGACCAGTTTGGATCCCGGAAAGATAGAGGAACCAGAGAAGCAATATTTGCTCTAAAACTAATAATAGAGAAACGACTAGATAAGAACCTGAAAACCTACATAGCTTTCGTAGATGTAGAGAAAGCCTTTGATAACGTTAAATGGGATACGATGTTTGAGGTACTCAAAAAAGTAGGAATAGACCATAAAGACAGAAAAATGATATGGAAACTGTACAAAAACGAGACAGCAGTTATCCGTGTACGGACAAAACAAGAAGAGGTGCAGATACGGGAAGGTGTCCGGCAAGGTTGCGCACTATCCCCTGTTATCTTTAACGTATACATTGAAGAGGCGCTGAAAAAAGTAAAGGAAAATTCACAGACAGGTGTAGTAATTCATGGCCAACGAATAGATATGACAAGATATGCCGATGATATAGCTGTCCTGGCTGAAAGTGAAGAAGATCTTGTAGTCCTACTGAATAGAATGGATAAAGTTATGGGTGAAGAATATAATATGAGAATTAATAAAGCAAAAACGAAAGTAATGGCATGCGACAAAGAAGATCAAGTGAAAGTCCAAGTTCATGTAGGCAATGAACTGCTTGAACAAGTTTATAAATTTACTTATCTGGACAGTAATATTACCAGGGATGGAACGAGCAAGGCAGAAGTGAGAAGTAGAATAGCTCAAGCAAAGGCTGCTTTTAACAAGAAGAAAAACATATTAATATCTAAGAGCATCAGCCTTGAAACCAGGAAAAGATTTTTGAAATCATATGTGTGGAGTGTGGCATGCTATGGGTGTGAAACATGGACTCTCGGGACAGAGGAACAGCAGAAGCTAAATTCTTTTGAAATGTGGTGCTATAGACGCGTGCTCAAAATAAAATGCATCGACAAGGTCACAAACGAAGTGGTTCTGGAAAGAGCAGGTGAGAAGCTTCTGGAGTTTCATTGTTAAAAGAAGAGTGCAATTTACAGGCCATCTATTAAGACATAAAGGACTCCTGAACACAATCATAGAGGGACATGTTGAGGGAAAAAGACCAAGAGGAACACCACGACTGTGGTGTATGGATCAAATCGTGAAAGATGTGGGATGTAACACCTATAAAGAAATGAAGAGAAAAGCTGAAAGACGCACAGAATGGAGACAAGCTGCCATTGTAGCTGTTGCAAACCAATCCTTGGATTGACCTCTACAGAAGACGAAGAAGTCTAGGGGACTGATGACCTCAGATGTTAAGTCCCATAGTGCTTGGAGCCATTTGAACTATTTGAATAAGCTACACCATGATGGCTACACCATGAAGCAGAGTACCATTCTTGCAACGTTTCCTGCTGGAGTCGGTTGATCCACTCTGTCAAGCTTTCATAATAACTGAACCAGTAACGAAACTAGCAGCTCTTCGTTAGATCTCCTCTATTTCCTGTTTAGTCATGTCTGATGTGGATCCCTTACTGATGTGTAGTATTCGAGTATTGGTCGAATGAGTGTTTTGAAGTACTTCCTTTGTTGATGGACTGCGTTTCCTGTGGATTATTCCAGTGAATCTCACTCTAGTCTCAGCCTTACTCATAATTCAGTTTATGTGATCATTCAAAATCAAATTGATATGTATGCATACTCCTGGTTATTTTATGGAAGTAACTGCTCCCAGTGGTTTTAGGCAGTTGTACTATCATACAATAAAGGGTCTATGTGTTTGAATATTGGCAATACGTTACATTAGTTTATGTTGTGGGTCAACTGCCACTCCATGCATCAAGCGCCGGTTCTCTGCAGGTCTTCCTGCATTTCGCTACAATTATTTAGAGCCGCAGCTCTGTGCATACAGCAGCATCATGCACCAAAGGCATTATCTACTACCTTATTTACACACAGTGTATTGTGAAAAGTAATGCTCCTATAACACTCCCCTTGGACATGCCCGGAGTTAATTTTTACGTCTGTAGACTTTTATACATTCGGAATGACATGGCGTGTTGTGTTTGATAGAAACTTTGTATTTCAGCCACACTGTTGGTCTGATATTAGTCTCGTATTTTGTACATTCGACGGCAGTTCCGAACTGAATCGAATGCTTATGGAACACTGCATCCACCTGCTTGCTTGTATCTTCTGCTTTCTAGATATCGTAGTCGAAGAAAGCGAGCTGGGTGTCACACTATCGTTGCTTTCAGAACTCATCCTGCTTCCTACAGAGGAGCTTCTCAGCCTGCAGAATAGCACAAACAACAAAGAAACACAGTCAGAACAGGCCTTGATGGTCCAACGTTACCGACCGGCCGGCGTATCAGCCTCAGCCCTTAGGCTTCACCGGAAGCGGATACCGAGGGGCATATCGTCAACACACCGATCTCCCGGCAATTGTCAGTCTTCGTGACCGAAGCCGCTACTTCCCATTCAAGTAGCTCCTCAACTGGCCAGTGCACCACGCATTCCAACAGCACTCGGCGGACTCGGACGCCGACCCATCCAATAGCGCTAAACTTCGGTGTTCTGATGGGAACGGGTATTACAACTGCGGCAAGGACGTTGCAGAAATGTCGTAATACGAGCATAAAACGTGTTCCAAAATTCTACAACAGACGTCAGAGTTACAGGCCGATAATTTTGTGCGTCTGTTCGACGACTCTTCTTGAGAACTGGAACGACCTGTGATTCTTGCCGTCGTCAGTAAACGCTTCGCTCCTCCAAAGACCTACGTTACTCTGCTGCTAGAAGTGAGACAACTTCTTTCATATACGCTATGTCGAATTGTAATGGCATCCTGTCAGGTCCACTGACCTTCCCTCTGTTCTGCGGTCTTAGTTGCTTTTCTATCCCATACAGATTTATTTTGATATCAGCCATTCTGCCGTTCGTGCAACGATTTAAAGGAGGCACCATAGCGCGATCTTCCCCATGGAAACAGTATTGGAAAAATACGTTTAGTATTTCGGACTTTTCTGTGTCTTCACCGTTTCAGTGCCATTATGCCCTCAGAGAGCTTTGACAGATGCCTTCAGTCCGTTACTGATCTAACATCTGCCCAAAACTTCTTAGGGTGATCTACTTTCGAACTCGTTGAACGCTTCATGCGTTGTTCCCCTTACAGTAATTTCGTTTGAGACATTCGCTACCTTTAAATTAACAGTGTCTCGATTGATACTCAGCACTGTTAGTACTGGAAATGGAGCGCTCTAGCTAAGCAGAAATATTATTCTGCCTTTGTTTGTATTACTACTTTCAGCCTTATTCAGTGATGCGATAACATTCCTTACGGTCACTGATTCCGCATCATATGCTCTAAGTATTCTCTGTTTCTAATGTGGATTATATCTAATTCTTTGAGAGATAAGTAAACTCAGTCTTGCACTGAGTACTATTCCATGTCTCGAACCACATTAATGACCTCTCCACGCAACATCTGGCGGAACTTTGCTACTTCTCTTATATACATAGGGTGTAACGAGCAGAAGGGCAGATATTTCTGTTGTTGACTGAGCACGATGAACTGAACGACATTTATTATTGCATTATTATGTCATCTGCAGCGTAATAATGATATCTATTACAAGCTGTGTGTTTTAAATGTCATTACGACCTACAGGTACACGTAGCAAGAGTAATTCATTAATGAGATTACAATGAAATCCAGACCATTAGCTGCATACAGGCGTTGATAATGTCTAACCAGACCGGGACTCGAACCCGTGATTTCTTGCTTACAGGGCAGCCGTTCTATCCGATTGAGCCACCGAGGAGACAGAGGATAGGGCGACTTCAGGGACTTCTCTCTGGCACTCTCCCTGTGCGACCCACACTTCCAAATTACTGTCCACACACTACATTTGTAGTTCTCCTGCCCGCTATACTCATTACTCGCGGTAGTCAATCTACCGATTCCGGCAAAATTTTGAGCAATGTGAGTGCATCCGCACTGAAGAAGATCATTGGCCGGTAAGCCTCACTTATATGAAGATGGTATCTGTTCTTTCGTACATGTCGGAAGGGGCTGATACCATCTTCATAAGCCACTGATGTTTATTTTCCCGTGCTCAGTAAGTCAGGTGTTGAAGTGTGGACGAGGGGCGCAGATCGGTTAGTCTATACTGACTTACGTAGTGCACTTAATGGTGCAGTTATTAATGTGCAGGAAACATCGGGTGCTAAATTACGGGATGTTTTCGTGGAAAAACTGTTACACGCACAGAAAAAAGACAAGTAACAGACCGATGTGCGCACATATTAATGTACCACATACACGAATATCTGCACTTATGCAAGTTACACATCTATACTATCTGATCAAAAATATCCGGAAGCCCCAGTGTAATGCAGAATCAACCACTAGATCTCACGAGAGGCGGGACGGCTAGAGTAAAACGCTGGGGGAGTTTTGTTACGTGAGGAGAGAAGCAGTATCAGCGGAATCGGTTGGTCAGATGCAACCTATTTTACACGAGCGACCTTCTGCTCAAAATCGAGTACTCGACGTGCGTGTACCTTTCGTGCTTCTGAAAATCGGCAATCAACTGCCACGCGAGTGTGCCGACGGCGTCAGTGATTTATAGGTTGTGCCGAGTGTGGAGATAATTTCCGAGTACGCTGCACGCTGTGCATGCGCAAAGACAAAGGACTATGGCCGCGTCTGCTAACATCGGTAGTTATAACCCGTTCTGGTCGATTTCACTCCTGTTATAGAATTGGGTTTTGTACTTTCATGTTCTTAATCTTTCATATGTTGTTAGATTTGTTTTCGTGGCACACTGAAAAGTTACACAATGTCGTGGTATTTTTTACTGCTAGTGTTCTCCCACAAGACAAAAGAATTATCTAAAAGCAAAAAGTTCTTACGTTTTACGGAGAAAAAATCTACACTGTACATAAGTAATAACGCCGAAAGTTGAATATGTTTTAGTGAAAACTATTTCAATAGTGAGAAAATGAGAGGTATTGGACGGAAAAACCATTTTCGTTGTTATTTCCCTTTTCTTGGAGCAGTGCTAACACCGGTTCCCGTCAGATCACCGAAGTTAAGCGCTGTCGTGCTGGGCTTTCATGGGTGACCATCCGGTCTGCCGAGCGCTGTTGGCAAACGGGGTGCACTCAGCCATTGTGAGGCAAACTGAGGAGCTTCTTGATTGGGAAATAGCGACTCCGGTGTCGTAAACTGACATACGGCGGGGAGGGCGATGTGCTGACCGCAGGCCCATCCATATCCGCATCCAGTGACGCCTCTGGGCTGAGGATGACACGGCGGCTGGTCGGTACCGTTGGGCCTTCCAAGGCCTGCTTGTTCAGACGGAGTTTAGTTTAATTTGCCTCCTAGCAATAAAACAAGAGAAGAAGAATAAGGCAAAAAGGCTCTATTTGCTGCTTTCTGCATACTGTCCGATGTGTCTGCAAGTATATATTTTCTTAAGCAATTACACGCATAAGTTCTGAAATATTTAGATGAAAATTCTTCTATTCGTTCCGTTTTGAGGAATGTGAAGAATTTATCACACGACTTTTGATAGGAACTTCCACTATGAATTCTGCTTTCGTCATTAATGAACACTATTGCCATCGCTTGTTAGTACATTCCGTTATTATATTTCTATTTTTCCATAAAAGGAAAGTCGCTCACAACGTGGCTTCCACCACTGAGATGCAGTACTTCACTGCAGACACCTCTCACAACACCGGCAATTTTTATGCTGACGTGCAAACTAAAATGACAGCTCAATGCAGACAAGACTCAGTATGGGAATAAAATGTCACGGTGTCGCAGTAGACTCACTTGCATTGAGCAGTCGACTGAGACAAGATAGCCGGTCGTGTAAAAAGAGCATGCGTTTTGTGACGTCGAACGTCTGTTAAGCAATGGATGTCGCCTCAGTAACAAATCCAACAGCCACATCATTGTACGCTGCCTAAGTCAACTGTGAAGTGGAAACCCGAAGCAAGAATCACAGCTAAACCAACATCAAGTACACTACATATACAGACAGACATTGACCTTTGAACATTCCGCAGGCTGGTTGTAAAACATCGCTTACAGTTAGCAGTAGGAATGAGTCGTAAGTTCCTGAGTTGTACCTGCAGTTCAGGTAGCACAATGACTATGTGTCGAGAGTTAAAGAAAGGAGTACCATGGTCCAGTAGCTCCTCATATGCACACATTACTGTAGTGACGCTTGAGGTGGTGCGAAGAGTGATGCTTTAGGGTAGTAGATGACTATAAAAAAGTGATTTGAAGTGATGAATCACTTTATATGATATCTGAAGTTTTCCAGGCGTACCGATATTTCTACGAGGTTTCGAGGTTTCGGGATTGCATCCGGATCACGATGACTTCTTGCTACAGCATTTCTGCTGGCAACAGTTCAGCCATCCTCACCTAAGTGTCCGCCACTTGAGACTGCTAGTTCACGGTGTCGGCTTCATAGCAAAAATTGGCCCGGAGTTGCATGCGCGTTGGCGCCAGTCAGAGGAGCGTCTTCTTTCGAGATACGCGCCTTCTGCAAATACTGTCCATCTGTGGTGCGAAGGCTCATGCGTAAAGGTGATATGACATGTCCGCCCTCTGTTGGAAAGCACACGTGCTGCTTAAAACAAAAGTCAGACTTTGCCAGACGCCATTATGAATAAAATGTTTTCTCTCAGAAGAGATTCAAGAGATCACCGGGTCCCAAGCCTTGTCGAATTGAAAGCCGTCGACATGATTTATAATATCTTGTGCTATACGTACATCCACAGCTTATTTAATTACTGAAGCCCAGAAGGATCTCGCCGGGGATAAGATTTTTGTGGGAGAATAATTCATAGAGTGTCCTGCAGTACTACAATGCCCAGCTGCGGCCGACTTACTGTGCTGCGAAAGGCGTGTGTGACGCTCATGTTCGACGCACCTTTCCTTGTAATGTGCGCATTTTCTGACCTACAGTATGTTAACTTGGCCACAGTGGCTAAGAATAAATTTCGGCCTTCTGCAGTCTCAGATCATCCTTTACCGAAACAAGAAGAGCGCTAATCTTCGCCAGTGGCTGAAAGTTTATTTTAACTGTATGTTTCCTTACGGTCCTGCCTATTTTCGACGAAAGGTTACTTATCTATGGAAGGTAACGTCCTGGACTTGAATAGCCCTTAATCTTTTTGATGTTGTGCGTGGTTATGTTTGTTCAAAATGGTTCAAATGGCTCTGAGCACTATGGGACTTAACATCTGAGGTCATCAGTCTCCTAGAACTTAGAACAACTTAAACCTAACTAACCTAAGGACATCACACACATCCATGCCTGAGGCAGGATTCGAACCTGCGACCGCAGCGGTCGCGCAGTTCCAGACTGAAGCGCCTAGAACCGCTCGGCCACATCGGCCGGCCTATGTTTTTGCCTCCATAGCGCTGTAGTAATCCGATATGGAGGGTAACCATTTTCTTTGAACACCGACTGTAGATATTCTAGCTCCTTCGTATTGCTGTCTTCTTCAGAAACAACATGCGCCCTGTGCACCTTCGTTTAAGGACGCCGGTAGTTAGTGAAGAGTAATGGCAGCTCGACGCTTGCAGATAGAGATCCTTACATGTGGGTTTATGGTAGGTGGAATGCCTTAACGACCCATCTGCTCGTACTTTGCTACTAACCAAGGCGTCCAAAAACAGTAAGCAACCATCCATATCAATCTCCGTCGTAAGTAAGATGTTCCTGTGTAATGGATTCATATGTCGCGAGACACGTGAAAGTTCTACTTCACCACTGGCCACACTAAAATAGTGTCGTCTTCACACTGCCAGAACACTCTCGGTTTAATTTCTGCCGAATCAAGTGCCCTTTCCTCAAAGCCTTCTATAAAATGTTTGATGTCAGAGGGAAGAGTGGACTGCCCGTGTTTGCTCAAAACATTGATTATTAAATAAAAAGTAGCTTGAGGAAAGAGGAAGACCATATAACCTGGGTGACAAAGAACTGTGAGAATTTAATCTTTTGGCAACTTCTTCCGGAACAGAAGAAGAATTCAGGAGCGCTGACGTTTACGTTTCCACTTCCGGTGATGGGTCTTTGGCAGTTTTTCAATACATTGGTTCACTCAACAAATTATAAGTCTTCTGTTCATAAACCTCACGTGGCAACAGCGCCGTGGCGTTTCTCTTATCAGCTGGTAAGACCACCGTGTGAGGATCTTCTCGTAGCTTTCGTAGTCCGCCCCTTTCCATGGCAGAAATGTAGCTCTTCTGAGGCGGAGCTGTCGTAGTGCACGACATGTTTCATGTCTTATCTCTTTTGCAGCATCACTGGGAAGAGGTCTAACAACTTCCCCAACAGCACTAATAAGACCTTTAGAGACAGAGTAACGGGCGACGTTTAAGCTTTTTCCAAGCGCAGACAGCGTTACAGTGTCAAAAACATCCTCTTCATTGACCACGGTAAAGTATCTGACAGGCGGGCGAACTACAACTGACTTGAAGTACATTCTTATGCACACAGTTTGACTTTGCCCAGATCACACCTTCGACCCATGCCCAGGAAAGCGTTGGTGCGAAATCTCCAAATGCGGATTAAACAGCTGTTTCGAAATGGAGTAAAATTCATGACGAGTAAAACGGAACCTCTCCTTCACTAGTGCTAGGCTTACCTTTCGTGTAATGAGCGGCGGTCTCTATAAAACGTCTCACTCTATCAAACTTCGGAATAAGGACATTGTCCCAATACTTGAGTAAAAACCACTGAGAACTTACGACCTCACTCACTTATTGCGTAGCTTGTCCAGACTCTGCATTTGCAAAGCCATTGCCTGTCCGAAGAGGCATCTGATGTGATTATTGCAGTCTTCCTCGCGTACTGAATATTCTGTGAGGTTTCCAGATTGCAGCCGGGTCATGTTCACTTCTTGCCACAACACATCGGCTGCCAACCTCCAGGAGAATATCCACCACTGTAGACTGCTAGCTTTTTTTCTTTATTATAATTTCATCCCTCTGCTCCGTGCGGACAGGAGTATTGACTGCTAGTTCACGATCTTGGTTGGCCTCATAGCAAAAACTGACCCTGGGACACAAGCGCATTGGTGGCCGTCATAGGAATGTCCTCCATCGAAATACGCGCCGTCTGCAAACACTGTTACGTTTGTGGCGTGCAGGCTCACACGTAAAGGTTAAACTACGTATCGGCCCTCTTGCGCAACCCGCGCTCGAGGCGCTAGACACAAACGTGAGATGTTACCGGGCGTGTCACGTATAACAAAAGGTTTTCTCTCAGAAGAAGTAAAAGAGGTCATCGGGTCCCATGTAAAGTACGAAGACGGTACTGTAACCACTTGGGAGTGTTCTTCGGTGTTAGAACGGGGTCCCCTTAACGAGCTTAAGCAAACGCTAATGCCGAACGATATGAACATATACTGAGGTATCAAAGGTCATGGGATAGCGATGTGTCCACATACAGATGACGGTAGTGTCGCGTATAGAAGATATAAACCGGCATTGCGTTGGCGGAGCTGTCATTTGTACTAAAGTGATTGTTGTGAAGAGGTTTCTGACGTGATTAAGGTCGCACGACGGGACTTAACAGACTTTGAACGCGGAATCGTAATTCGCGCTGGACGCATGGGACATTCCATTCAGGAAATCGTGTGGGAATTTAATATTCCGAGATCCACCCTGTCAACAGTGTGCCGAGAATACCAAATTGCTGGCATTTCCTCTCACCGCGGACAACCCAGTGGCCGACGGCCTTCACTTAACGACGTGGAGCAGTGGCATTTCCGTAAAGATGTCAGTGCTAACAAGCAACACTGCGTGATATAATCGCGTACATCATGTGGGACGTACGACGAACTTGTCCTTTAGGACAGTGCCATGAAATCTGGCGATATTGGGCTATGGTAGCAGAAAGACGACGCGATTGCCTTTGCCAGCAGAACGACATCGACTGCAGCATCTCTCCAGGCCTCGTGATCATATCGGTTAGTCCCTAGACGACTGGAAAACCGTGGCCTGATCAGGTGAGTCTCGATTTCAGTTGGTAAGAGCTGATGAAAGGTTTCGAATGTGGCGCAAACCCTACGAAGCCATGGACCCAAGTAGTCAACGAGGCATCGTGCAAGCTGATGGTAGCTCCAAACTGGTGTATTCTGCATTTGCATGGAATGGGCTAGAGCCTCTGGTGGAACTGAACTGATCATCGAATGGAAGTGGTTATTTCCGGCTATATGTAGAGCATTTGTAGCCAGCCATGGTCTTTACGTTTCGAAACAACACTATACGGTTAAAGTTGTTCACGAATGGTTTGAAGATCGTTCTGGGCGGGTTCTAGCGAGTGACTTGGCCCCAACGATGGTCCAACATGAATCCCAAGGACCATTTATGGGTCACAGTCGAGAGGTCAGATTGTGTATCAGTTCGCGTACAATATCCTACACCTGCCGCATTTCCGCAATTGAGGACGCCTGTAGAGGCAGCATGGCTCAGCATCTCCAGGGGACTTCCAACGATTCTTAAGTCCATGTCACGTCGTCCTGTTCCACAACGCCATGCAAAAGGAGGGCCGACACGATATTAGGAAGTATCCAATGACATTTATCACTTCAGTGAATTTTACGTCCAGTTTCTTAGGACCAAAATGAGGAGCAAAATTCTAAGGTCATGGAACGTGTCAGTACATGAAAGTACAACATGAAAGTAATAACAGCTAAAATAAAATGTTTATGAACCCAAAAAAGACAAGACATGAGTTTATGTAAACGTAATCAACAACATATTACAGGATTGAGGATAATTTTTCAAGGAAATCCTCGACAGAATAAATGGAGTGGCCGATGAAGAAACTCTTCAGTTTCAACTTGAAAGCGCGTGGATTACTGCTAAGATTTTTGAATTATTTGTGGTAGCCCACTGAAAATGAATGCAGCAGTATACTGCACACCTTTCTGCACAATAGTCAAGGAAATGCAACCAGAATGCTGACTGTATTAACTGAGTGAAAGCTGCTAATTATTGGGAATGAGCTGATACTGTTAACAAGAAATGACAGTAAAGACTACGTATACAGGGTGGTCCATCGACAGTGACAGGGCCAAATATCTCACGAAACAAGCATCAAATGAAAAAACTACAAAGAACGAAACTCGTCTAGCTTGAAGGGGGAAACCAGATGGCGCTATGGTTGGCCTGCTAGATGGCGCTGCCATAGGTCAAATAGATATTAGCTGCGTTTTTTTCAAGAGGAACCCCTATTTTTTATTACATATTCGTGTAGTACGAAACGAAATATGAATATTTTAGTTGGACCACTTTTTTCGCTTTGTGGTAGATGGCGCTGTAGTAATCACAAACGTATAAGTACGTGGTATCACGTAACATTCCGCCAGTGCGGACGATATTTGCTTCGTAATACATTACCCGTGTTATAGTGGACCGTCTACCAACTGCGGGAAACGTCGATATCGTGATGTATGGCTACTGTGATCATAACGCCCAACGGGCGTGTGCTATTGTATGCTGCTGGGTATCCTGGACGACATCACCCAAGTGTCCGGACCATTCGCCGGATAGTTACGTTATTTAAGGAAACAGGAAGTGTTCAGCCACACGTGAAACGTCAACCACGACTGGCAACAAATGATGATGCCCAAGTAGGTGTTGTAGCTGCTGTCGCGGCTAATCCGCACATCAGTAACAGGCAAATTTCGCTAGAATCGGGAATCTCAAAAACGTCGGTGTTGATACTACATCAACATCGATAGCACCCGTACCATATTTCTATGCACCAGGAACTGCATGGCAACGACTCTGAACGTCGTGTTTAGTTCTGCCACTGGGCACAAGAGAAATTACGGGATGATGACGAATTTTTGGCGCGCGTTCTATTTAGCGACGAAGCATCATTCACCAACAGCGGTAACGTAAACCGGCATAATATGAAGTATTGGGCAACGGAAAATCCGCGATGGCTGCGACAAGTGGAACATCAGCGAGCTTGGCGGGTTTATGTGTGGTGCGGCATTATGGGAGTAAGGATAATTGGATAATTGGCCCCCATTTTATCGATGGCAATCTAAATGGTACAATGTATGCTGATCTAATGGCTCAAATGGCTCTGAGCACTATGGGACTCAACTTCTGAGGTCATTAGTCCCCTAGAACTTAGAACTAATTAAACCTAACTAACCTAAGGACATCACAAACATCCATGCCCGAGGCAGGATTCGAACCTGCGTCCGTAGCGGTCTTGCGGTTCCAGACTGCAGCGCCTTTAACCGCACGGCCACGTCGGCCGGCATGCTGATCTCCTATGTAATGTTCTACCGATGTTACTACAAGATGTTTCAGTGCATGACAGAATGGCGATGTACTTCCAACATGATGGATATCCGGCACATAGCTCGCGTGCGGTTGAAGCGGTATTGAATAGCATATTTCATGACAAGCGGGTTGGTCGTCGAAGCACCATGCCATGGCCGGAACATTCACCGGATCTGACGTCCCCGGATATCTTTCTGTGGGGAAAGTTGAAGGAGATTTCCTATCGTGATCCACCAACAACGCCTGACAACATGTGTCAGCGCATTGTCAATGTATTTGCGAACATTACGGAAGGCGAACTACTCACTGATGAGAGGAATGTCGTTACACGTATTTCCAAATGCATTGAGGTTGACGGACATCATTTGGAGCCTTTATTGCATTAATGTGGTATTTGCAGGTAATCACGCTGTAACAGCACGCGTTCTCAGGAATTATAAGTTCACGAAGTTACATGTATCACATTGGAACAACCGAAATAAAATGTTGAAACGTACCTACGTTCTGTATTTTAATTTAAGAAACCTACCTGTTACCAACTGTTCGTCTAAAATTGTGAGCCATGTGTTTGTGACTATTACAGCGCCATGTATCACAAAGCGATAAAAGTGGTCCAACTACAACATTTATATTTCTTTACGTACTACACGAATATGCAATAAAAAATGTGGGTTCCTATATTAAAAAAACTCAGGTGATATCCGTTTGACCTATGGCAGCGCCATCTAGCGGGCCAACCATTGCGCCACCTGGTTTCTTCCATCAAGCTAGACAAGTTTCGTTCGTTGTAGTTTCTTCGTTTGACGCTTATTTCGTGAGATATTTGGCCCTGTCACGATCAATGGACCACTCGGTATAGTGAGAGGCTAATGTCAGAATACCCATACTAATAAACAGGGGTCGACAAGAGGTTGGCAGACTTACACCACTTATTGGCCGAACCGCACGTTTCTGAGCCAAAAATGTCCATTCCGAAAGGGAAATGTTGCCCCGAAATATAATACAATACGTCGCAAGTAAATGAAAATAAGCAAAAGCAGACTACTTTGCGATTCGAGCTGTCACTTACTTTAGATACGTTCGAACAGTAGAAATGGTAGCATTAAGTGTTTGAATAAGTTCTTGAACGTGGGATTTTCACGACAGTTTAATATCTATCTGAGAACACCTAGAAATTTGAACTGTTCAGTTTCATTAATAGTATTCCCATTCTGTGAAATTAAAACGTCGTTTTGAATTGTATGTTAGAAAATGTATAAACTGAGTTTTACTGTGATTTAGTTTTAGTTTATTTTCTAAAAGTCATGAACTTATGTCATGAACTGCACTATTTGAAACATAGCAAATGATGCACACAACTTCCTTTACTGCAAGCTAGTGTCATCAGCAAACAGAAATATTTTAGGCTCACCTGGTAATACTAGAGGCTATATCATTTATATAAATATGGGACGGAATTGGCCCAAACACTAATCGCTGGGGCAACCCCGACTTGACTGTGCCCCACTCAGACTCCACATCATAGCCATTTTCAACAATGTGGATGATGACCTTTTGCTATCTGTTTTTAAAGTAGGAGGTGACCCAATTAAGAGCTACTCCCCATATTCAATAATGATCCTATTTCTGGAGCAATATTTTTGGATCAACACAATCAAACGCCTTAGTTAAATACAAAAAGATGCCTGGTGTTCTAAACCTTTTGTTTAATCCATTCATTACCTCACAGAGGTAAACGAATGCAGCATTTTCAGTTCTTAAACTACAACTGATTTCAACCCGTTCATCTGACTGCAAATAATATGAAGTAAAATAATCAATTACCTTTATACACACAGCCCTTTCAAAAACTTTAGCAAACACTGATGACATAGAAATATGCCTAAATTGTCTGCTTTATCTCTTTCACCCTTCTTATAAAGCCACTTTACTATTATGTACTTCAACCGTTAAGGAAACTGACCATTTTTAATGGAAATGTTACATTTATGGCTAAGTACAGGACTAATCTGTGCAGCACAGTACTTTAATATACTGCTAGGCACTTCATCATAAGCATGAGAGTCCTTGGGCTTCAGTGATTTAGTTATTGACTCATTCTCCCCTTGTCAATATCATACAGGAGTATTTCAGATATCAATCTCGGAAAGACATTTTCCAAGAGAGTTATATGATTCCGTATGGAAACAAAGTTTTTATTTAATTCACCCGCAGTACTCAGAAAGTGATTGTTTAATACTCTATATATATCTGACTTATCAGTAACAGAAATATTTTTACTGAGAAATGATTTTATAATATCGACCTTGTGCTGGTGACCATACACTTCCTTCACAACTGACCATGCGGTTTGAATTTTATTCTGTAAATTAGCTACTCTATTTGCGTATCACATACTCTTTGCCTTCCTAATAAGATTTCTAAGCACCTTATAATACTGATGGTAATGGACTACTGTAGTTGGATTGCGAATACTTCTAACATTTTGATACAATTCTCGTTTTGCGTTACGTGTATGCTTATCCCACGAGTCAGCCACTGAGGCTGCCTTATACTGCTGGTACCCTGTTTAGAAGGTTCTAATGGAAAGCAACTTTCAAAGAGCATGAGAAATGTGATAAGGAAATCACTATAATTATCATCTATGTTATCAGCCCTATGAACATGCCTCCACTCCTTTTCCTTAACAATGTTTAAAAAACTATTTACTGCCGTTGAATTAGCTTTCCTATGTAGATTTTTATTATATACAGCATTTGTTTAAGTACTAAAACATTTTAGTTTTAAAATTTATGCGTCATAGTCTGCAAGGCCACTCACTCCTTTACTAACAGAGTGCCCATCTAGTAAAGAAGAATAAATAATAATATTTTCTATGGCTTTGCTACTGTTCCCCTACACACTGGTTGGAGAAAACACAATCTGCATCAGATCATATGAATTTAGGAGATCTTCCTACTTCCTTTTTCGTTTACAAGGCTTTATAATCACAATCACCTACAAAATTAATATTGAAGTCACTGAATATAACAAAATTTTGGTACTTCCTGCAATGTGAGCCAAGAACCCTCTCTAGCTTCAGCAGAAACGCTATGAAGTCATATTTAGGGGACCTACAAAAATCAACAATTACAAGTTTAGTTTCACTAAATTCAACTGCCCAAGCACAACATTCAAATACCTGTTTAGCGAGTCAAATGAAATACTGTTTTTTACATACATGATTATTCCCCCACACTTAGCTGTTAGTGACATTCGGGTAAGGGGTGAGAAAGAAGAGGAAGTGGGAGAATAGAAGGTCTACCTGTCAGGAGTTAAAGCAGGAATAGCACAATGGGGTGTAGGGCTTTACATCAGAAAAGAAATGGAACCCGGCGTAGTTGCAATAAGGTATGTAAACGAACGGCTGATGTGGATAGATTTGACAGTGTCTAGCAAGAAAATTAGGATTGTGTCAGTATATTCGCATTGTGAAGGGACAGCTCAAGATAAGATGGATAGTTTTTATGACGCACTCAGTGATGTAGTTGTTAGAGTAAAGGACAAGGACAGTGTTCTGCTCATGGGTGATTTTAATGGCAGGATTGGAAATCGAACAGAAAGGTATGAAAAGGTTATGGGTAAATTTGGAGAAGATATGGAGGCCAACAGGAACGGGAAACAATTCTTGGATTTCTGGGCCAGTATGGGCTTAGTAATCACAAACTCCTTTTTAAAACATAAGAACATTCACCGGTGTAATTGTGAAGGCAGGGGAACCAGATCTGTCATTGACTATATAATAACAGATCAGGAATTCAGGAAGGCTGTGAGGGACACACGTGTATTCGTGGGACTCTTTGATGACACTGATCATTATTTAATCTCCAGTGAAATTGGGATTGTGGAGCCGAAATTGCAGGAGGTCAGGTCCATATGTAGGTGGATAAGAGTGGAGAAACTTCAGGGTAAGGAAATCAGGCACAAGTACATAACAGCGATCTCAGAAAGGTACCAGTTAGTTGAATGCAGTCAATTACAGTCATTGGAAAAGGAATGGACAAGGTACAGGGACACAGTACTAGAAGTGGCTAACGAATGTCTTGGAACAGTAGTGTGTAAAAGTAGGATGAAGCAAACAGCTTAGTGGAATGACACAGTCATGGCAGCCTGTAAATGGAAAAAGAAGGCGTATCAAATATGGCTACATACTAGAACTCAGGTAGACAGAGAATGTTATGTTGAAGAAAGAAACAAAGCCAAACAGATAATTGCAGCATCCAAGAAGAAATCTTGGGAAGACTTCGGAAACAGGTTGGAGACTATGGATCAAGCTGCTGGAAAACCATTCTGGAGTGTAATTAGCAGTCTTCGAAAGGGAGGTAAGAAGGAAATGACAAGTATTTTGGACAGGTCAGGAAAACTGCTGGTGAATCCTGTGGATGCATTGAGAAGATGGAGGGAATATTTTGAAGAGTTGCTCAATGTAGGTGAAAATACGATCAATAATGTTTCAGATTTCGAGGTAGAATGGGATAGGAATGATGATGGAAATAGGATCACATTTGAGGAAGTGGAGAGAAAGGTCAGTAGATTGCAGTGCAATAAAGCAGCTGGAGTGGATGAAATTAAGTCGGAACTCATCAAATACAGTGGAATGTCAGGTCTTAAATGGCTACACAGGATAATGGAAATGGCCTGGGAGTCGGGACAGGTTCCATCAGACTGGACAAAAGCAGTAATCACACCAATCTTTAAACATGGAAACAGAAAAGATTGTAACAACTACAGAGGTATCTCTTTAATCAGCGTTGTGAGTAAAATCTTCTCAGGTATTGTTGAAAGGAAGTGCGAGTATTAGTTGAGGACCAATTGGATGAAAATCAGTGTGGGTTTAGGCCTCTTAGAGGTTGTCAAAACCAGATCTTTAGCTTACGGCAAATAATGGAGAAGTGTTATGAGGGGAACAGGGAATTGTATGTATGCTTTGTTGTCAGAACCTGATCTTTAGCTTACGGCAAATAATGGAGAAGTGTTATGAGGAACAGGGAATTGTATCTATGCCTTATAGATCTAGAAAAGGCATATGACCGGGTTCCTAGGAGGTAGTTATTGTCTGTTCTACGAGATTATGGAATAGGAGGCAAACTTTTGCAGGCAATTAAAGGTCTTTACATGGATAGTCAGGCAGCAGTTAGAGTTGATGGTAAATTGACCTCATGGTTCAGAGTAGTTTCAGGGGTAAGACAAGGCTGCAACCTGTCTCCACTGTTGTTCATATTATTTATGGATCATATGTTGAAAACAATAGACTGGCTGGATGAGATTAAGATATGTGAACACAAAATAAGCGGTCTAGCATATGCGGATGACCTAGTTGTGATGGCAGATTCGATTGGAAGTTTGCAAAGTAATATTTCAGAGCTGCATCAGAAATGTAAGGACTATGGTATGAAGATTAGCATCTCCAAAACGAAAGTAATGTCAGTGGGAAAGAAATATAAACGGATTGAGTACTAAATAGGAGGATCAAAGTTAGAACAGGTGGATGGTTTCAAGTACTTAGGATGCATATTCTCACAGGATGGCAACATAGTGAAAGAACTGGAAGCGAGGTGTAGCAAAGCTAACACAGTGAGCGCTCATCTACGATCTACTCTCTTCTGCAAGAAGGAAGTCTGTACAAAGACTAAGTTATCTGTGCACCGTTCAATCTTTCGACCAACTTTGTTGTATGGGAGCGAAAGCTGGATGGATTCAGGTTACCTTATCAACAAGGTTGAGGTTACAGATATGAAAGTAGCTCGGATGATTGCAGGTACTAGTAGATGGGAACAATGGCAGGAGGGTGTCCACAATGCGGAAATCAAAGAAAAACTGGGAATGAACTCTATAGATGTAGCAGTCAGGGCGAACAGGCTTAGATGGTGGGTCATATTACACGCATGGGAGGAGCAAGGTTACCCAAGAGACTCATGGGTTCAGCAGTAGAGGGTAGGAGGAGTCAGGGCAGACCAAGGAGAAGGTACCTGGATTCGTTTGAGAATAATTTTGAAGTAATAGGTCTAACATCAGAAGAGGCACCAATGTTAGCGCTGAATAGGTGATCATGGAGGAATTTTATAGGGGGGCTATGCTCCAGACTGAACGGTGAAAGGCACAATCAGTCTTAAATGATGATGATGATGATGATGATGATGATGATGCAAAGGACTCCTTGAAAAACAGCCAACTAATATGTAGCCTGGTAAAGGAAGTCTCCGAATTGTCAACTTATTTAAGTGGTGCTCCGATATCCAATAATATCACCGTCAACAATTACAAGCAATTCGCTAACTTTATCTCTAACACCTCTTGTATTTTCATGAAATATGCCAATTCGTTCACTGCTTGGATACCTGATCACCTCTGAAGCTGATTCCTTTGTTAGAGGAACTTCCTTTAAGCAGGGAAAACTGTCAGGTGACTTCAGTCTGAAAAAGGTGGAGCTTTAACACCAGCTACCAGAGGAATATTCCCATGAGTAATCCTACCACCGCCCACTACACGGTCACCTATAAGCTTTGCAAGCCTCCCCTTCCCATACCTTTTAAGGTGCAGGGCATGGCTAGTGAAACCTAATCTATTGATAGACTCAAATGTCACCACTTTAATGTGAGCCATGCCCTCTTCCATCACTGCCTTCTCCAGCACCACCTTAACATACCTAAAAGCAGCTTTAAGATGAGGCCGATCATGACGCCGAAACAGTTGCAGGAAGTTCACATTAGTGCCATCAGTCTGAGCAGCTATGTTTACCAGGTCGCCACCTACCCAGTCCCTATCAAGACTATTCCCAGTTCGACTCACAATCACTACACGATCCTATTTCGTAAAATTCTTACATAACTCATCTACGTTAGCATGCAAGCGTTTCCATAATGTTTCTCCAGTACCCTAGCCATTCCGCAACCTCAGCCGGAGCATTTTCGTACCTACATGACAGTAGGTGAAAGAAGTATGGCTCGGAGAATCCATATCAGATGTTTGTACTACTATATCTTTTGTCAAGAATCGACACACTCATTTAGACCTTGCAATACATGACTAAATTTCCGGAAATTCTATACCTTTTATCACAGTCCTTCATAAATCATGCTGACCCCGGACAGGCAGCTGATACGTCCACTGGAACGGAATTAATACGTTAGCAACAAGTCTTACTTAACAACTAAATGATGCACTGTTAACGCCATCTGAAACTCAGGAAAGTTCTTACACCTTTCATCACTCTGGAAGGAACTGGGAAATTGACTTGTCTATTGAAAGTAGTGTCTTGTTTCGGAGAATAGTGATTACTCTCTTTATAATATAAACTTCTCACACCTGCAGTGTGTTGGTTTTGTTAATCCCCGTACATCTGGCAGCTACCAAGACTTCAGAGCCTGCACGATGTCAGATAGTACACTACTGGCCATTAAAATTACTACACCAAGAGGAAATTCAGATGATAAACGGGTATTCATTGGACAAATATATTACTCTAGAACTGACATGTGATTACATTTTCACGCAGTTTGGGTGCCTAGATCCTGAGAAATCAGTACCCAGAACAACCACATCTGGCCGTAATAACGGCCTTGATATGCCTGGCCATGGAGTCAAACAGAGCTTGGATGGCTTGTACAGGTACAGCTGCCCATGTAGCTTCAGACGTTTTCAGTTGGTGAGAGATCTGGAGAATGTGCTGGCCAGGGCAGCAGTCCAACATTTCCTGCATCCAGAAAGTCCCTCACAGGACCTGCAACATACGGTCGTGCATTATCCCGCTGAAATGTAGGGTTTCGCCGGGATCGAATGAACGGTAGAGCCACGGGTCGTAACACATCTGAAATGTAACGTCCACTGTTCAAAGTGTCGTCAATGCGATCAAGAGGTGACCGAGACGTGTAACCAATGGCACCCCATTCCATCACGCCAGGTGATACGCTAGTATGGCGATGACGAATACACGCTTCCAATGCGTTCCAATGCGTTCACCGCGATGTCGCCAAACATAGATGCGACTATCATGACGCTGTCAACAGAACTGTATTCATCCGAATAACTAACGTTTTGCCATTCGTGCACCCAGGTTCGTCGTTGAGTACCTGTCTGTGATGCAGCGTCAAGGGTAACCGCAGCCATGGTCTCCGAGCTGATAGTCCATGCTGCTGCAAACGTCGTCGAACTGTTCTTGCAGATGGTTGTTCTCTTGCAAACGTCTCCATCTGTTGACTCAGGGATCGAGACGTGGCTGTACGATCCGTTACAGCCATGCGGATACGATGCCAGTCATCTCGACTGCTAGTGATAAGAGGCCGTTGGGACCCAGCACCGCTTTCCGTATTACCCTCCTGAACCCACCGATTTCATATTCTCCTAACAGTCATTGGATGTCGACCAACGCGAGCAGCAATGTCGCGATATGTTAAACCGCATTCGCGATAGGCTACAATCCGACCTTTATTAAAGTCGAAAACGTGATGGTACGCATTTCTCCTCCTTACACGAGGCATCACAACAACGTTTCACCAGGCAACGTAGGTCAACTGCTGTTTGTGTATGAGAATTCGGTTGGAAACTTCCCTCATGTCAGCACGTTGTAGGTGTCGCCACCGGCGGCAGCCTTGTGTGAATGCTCTGAAAAGCTAATCATTTGTATATCACAGCAATCTCTTCCAGTCGGATAAATTTCGCGCCTGTAGCACGTCATCTTCGTGGTGCAGCAATTTTATTGCCCAGTAGTGTACCTTTGTATTAATGATCTATGTCATGGCATAAACTGCAATAATGTTGCATTAATTTGCGCAGTATGATTTGTTTTGAACTATATGACGTTTTGGATCCCTTTACCATTACCCGTCAGCTTCAAGTCGTACGATACGTGTTTATTTTGCGAGCACCGTCGTTGCTCCGTCATTTCCTTATCGTATTTAAGGAAGTCACATCAAAGCTAAATCAAAGGAGCTGGATGGAAGAATAACAAATTCGAGTACAGTATCTAAACTTGTTCACACCTTGGTGTGATTGAACACAAGATGGATATGAACCAACCTTTCATGCCAAGATTTAAAATTTTGACGTCAGAGCTACTGCACTGTATGTAATTGCAGAGATCCACGTTCGAAGGACAAGGTTCAAATGGCTCTGAGCACTATGGGACTTAACATCTGAGGTTATCAGTCCCCTAGAACTTAGAACTACTTAAACCTGACTAACCTACGGACATCACACACATCCATGCCTGAGGCAGGATTCGAACCTGCGACCGTAGCGGTCGCGTGGTTCCAGACTGAAGCGCCTAGAACCGCTCGGCCACTCCGGGCGGCTTGAAGGACCGGGGACTACGGCGACTACATCTGATGTGAAGTACATGAAATGTATTCGCAGCTGCGGATATGGACAACCTTCAGTTGTGTAATGGAACGACGATGATAAAAATTAGTGCCAGACTGGGCCTCGGATGCTGATATCGCACTTTTCGTGAGCACTCACCTTAATAACTTCTATGCGAGCACACTTCACGGCCAGTCCAAAATTTCTATAGACGAATAAGTTAGGGCGAGTACTCGTGTCTATTGAGAAGTGCGCTTTCGAGTCCCTGTCTGGCTCTAATGTTTAATATCGTCAGTCCATTATACAGCTGAAGGTAGTCCACATACGCAAATACCAATACATTCCATGTATTTCATAACAGCTTTAGTGACCACAATGCCAGTTGCTTCAGATATCCGAGCACTGCCATATCGTTTTTATTTGCCGATCCTAGCAAACGACTTTCAATTAAAATTTCTCCCCAGTCCAGGAATATCCATAACGAATGAATCAGTGCCGGAGGTACGTACGTTGACGACGACATATGGAAATTTTGGCCTGCCTACAAGACGTTCTCGTTTAGCCGAAGTGGTTAAGGCGACCGATTGTAATTAGTGTGATATCCGAGTTCGACGCCCGGTCCGTAACTAATTTTAAATCTCGTCATCCTATTACACAGCAGAAAATTGTCCTGAATGTTGTCCATATTCGCATCGGCGAATGCATTACACGTCTTACTGCATGGTATTGCGCCTGACAGCCTTGGTCCACTGTCGTGCTTACCAGCCACTCGTTGGAAATGGGGATGAGTGTGAGCTACAGCAAGAAGCAGTTCCTCAAGTTTTCACACTTTGACCAAATCAAAAGGAACACTGGGAAAACTGCCATGTGTATTTTAAAGGGTTTAAGCGTGAGGCTTATTGCACTGCACTGCATTGGATTTCAGACAATCGTTTTTATTTGATTCTTGATTGTTCACAGCAACCGAAGCTACAATTCCCACGTCGTCAAATTCGTTTCCAGTTCGAAGGTTGCCACAAGTGACATTATAGGACAATGACACGCAGTTCATAGCTCATGAGATATTTTCGTACATATTTCTGGGTGGATGAGCAGCCAGATAAAATTATACAGTACACTTGCAGTTGTAGCCTTCTTCAGATGTAGCCTTCTTCACGGAATGTCGTTTGTCACTGTATTTTTGACAATGCAAAGTACTGGATTCAATTGCACGTTCGTATTTGTCAGTGCGTCACTGGTATCCAGTGGACACAGTCAGAACTTTAAAGAACACAGTTCTGTGGAATATTACTAAATACTGCCACATCATAACTACAGTGAAGTGCAAATCCAAAAACAGGGTCGTCAGTGTAGTACAACACTTACCAGAGCGACCACATTTCTTATGGAGACCCAAGTACAGACAGAGGACTCCCTCCGTCACAGAGAGTGCTGTTATTTACAGAAACATGGAATAATCCAGAATATGACAGCGTCACAGTCATAAAAAATTTCGAGATCCATCTATGATTGGTAATTATTAAATAATAAGTATGTGCTGGTGATAGGAATCGAGCTGGCGATCCGCGACATGCTTGTTAATGATGCTAACCACCACTAAACGTAGCTCGCAGCAATGTTTGCGCAGTTGCCCCTCTCCTGAATACAAGCGATCAGCTGCTTCAGAAATTCTCATTGGAGCCTACTACAGCATCCTATATTTAGGTCACGTTGTAACAACAACTGTACATATAATAATTTTTATTCTTTATGAATTTAGATAAATTAATATTAGCAATGTTTTGAATTTCTTTTTCGATTCTTTTCGTGTCATGTTAAAGAAACTGTGAGCAACTTTTGAAACGAATATTATTACTTATGTTAGATTTCAAATAATGTGGTAATCAAAGGGAAGTGTATTTAATGTTAAAACTATTGTAAGATGTGAAAATTGTAATTTATACACTTGGTCCATACGTAGGTAATGCATTAGGATATGTGTAGTAGAAAACCTGTGGTGAATACCCTACCTGTAGGGGAGCGGGAAAAGGTGGAGGCAGGCGAGGCGGGAATACGCACACTGGCGCTGTTCGGCACAACGGGCACAGTATAACAGTCGGAGTCGAGCAACAGTCGGAAGTACACGTACTGTACCGAGGAGGCTACCCAGGAAAAGTGGATTTCTTTGAGCCTCGGATGAACCGATTCCGACGACTACTTGGCATGGCTATATTCTGAGGCACAGAATTGGAAAGATAACGACGCTAAGAAGAAGGAAAGTGCCGCTGCAGTGAGAGCCTTAGCCGTGCTTGCATGTGTGCCGTGCTTCTCGCTATCTCGCTATCTCGCTGCCCGCCATCCGCCGCACCGACTTGCACAGGTCAAACATTTATTTCGTCTTTAGAAGTGTATCTATGTGGACCAGTGTCGAAACTGTTTCTAACTGTTTAATAATAACGTGACTTTTACCAGAATTGCTTTAGCCATGACTTATCCTGATCACTGACCTAGAAAGGATCCTTACCTCGTATTGTGCAACCCGAGTATCCTGAACTGAAAGTTTAATGTTAGTGTTAATTAAAATTATCAGCAGATTAATCTATGCCATAAAGGAGTCTGAAAGTCTGTGTGTTATTGCAAATGTTGGTAAAGAACAAAAGCATGACTAAATTGGAAGAGAGTTTTTTTTTAATTGAGTTAGCGATGTTATTTAATTAATCTGAGACAGAAATAATGACAGTTAAATAATTCAGAAGTGAGACAAAAGAGTAGTTATCCAGAGATTGATAAATTTTGAGTGTTAATTTGCTTTCAGTACTTAATAGTTTCAGTTTAACGACCATAACAGTTTCAGGGCCCCCCCTTTTTCTTGTCCATTCTTTCAAACCTTGATGTGTACTGACCAGATTTGACCTGTAAAGCTAAGTTCTATATTAAAACTAAGTGTATAAGTGTTTTTCCATCATTAATAGTGATATTGTGTGTGTACTTTCAAGATTGTCGATGCTAGGGCAATCTATGCCCGATTTCAGTCTGCTCAACATACAAAATGCAGTTCGTAGTAATCATTACTGTGTGGTGTTGTGTTAATTTAGCTCCTCCAAATTAGTACTAAAAGAGAAAACTTTAGTTCAGTGGATTTTTCTGGTTCCAAACTTTGCCGTATAACGCAACTTTACTACGTGTAGTTATGCTTGTACATGCACCCACTTGTACAAGGAAAAACTCACTCATTGCCTAAGTAGGCTGGCGACCGAATCATTAATCGTTGTTAGCATCTACTGTGTGTACTTCTTGTCCATGCGAACGAGCAATTATACTTTACATCTGCTTGATGAATCACTGTAGTTATTGACTGAGAATAAGTCCGATCTTGCTTCTATTAGGTACGCGCGGTCAACTTACGTACTAAAATCCTTGTTTATAAGGTGAAGCCCGTGAACTTATTGCAGTACAGGCTTTATAGAGCTAACGTACGTCCGAGTAGGGCGGTAGCGTTACAAGTGGCTTCCCAGTGACAGGACATCCAGCTGTTGTCGGTTACAAATTAATGTAAAGATCGAACAGTGGATGTTCAGTGGCACGAATTGCAATAAGAGTCAGTAAAATAAACTGCAGTGTGAGTCTAGTATAATAGCGTGGTATAGTTGGCATTCAATATGGACAGGAACGTAGGCAGGGTAGGTGCGCCAAGCGAAATGGAGAATGCGGCTGGCAGTAGCCGGAGTTTACGCGGCCAGATAACAGATGGCGTTAGCGGAAGACAATTGGCGTACTTACAATACCACGAACACGTCAATGAACAGATTGAAAGGTTGAGATCGCCTCGAACACAGCAAGGGACAAAACAGGAAGCAGAGGGTGACTTTGTAGATGATAGTGGGTATGTGAATGAATCCACTGACATGTTTGATTCTCCACAGATAAAGAAAGAACCGAAAGAAACTTTTGAACTAGGATCGGAACACACCGATTCCGTAGAACAAAACAGTGTGAAAATTTTAAACATGAAAGATTTATTTGAACAATTAACCAAACAAATCGTAGGACAGAATGAGCAGCTTAAAACGCACGTTGACGAGCAGCTCAAATCACAGAATGAACAGCTTAAAACGCACGTTGACGAGCAACTCAAAACACAGGTGGATCAAATTAAAGCACAGGTTGAAGGACAAGGAATTAAAATTAGTAAACAAATAGAACAGGTAGAACAAAAAGTGGGTAGTTTAAGTTCTGTGGTAAATACTATGAAGTTTGAAATTGACACAATTAATAAGAATATGGATACTATGCAGGGGGAAATTGACAACATAAATAGTAGATTTGATGTTGAAATTCTCAACATCCAAGAGAAAGTCGAACCTCTGGTTGAAACTAAGGTAGACGAAAAAGTCTTCGGTCTTAAAACTGAGATCGTAAACGAATGTCAACACGGGATATCGCAATTGAAAAAGGTAGTTTTAGACACTGAAAGGGATTTAAGTAAAAAAGTATCCGGATGTGTTCAAAATTGTGAACAAAATACTGCGAAAATTCAAGGCAGAATTTTCGATCTGGGGAGCAAAATTAAAGATAGGCCTGGTGTTGTCTGTAATGGCACACCAATTACGAAGCTGTTAGAAGGCGAGGAACGCTTCGATCCAGCCAAGAAACATAACGGGTGGCATCTGTTAGATTTTATTAAAAATTGCGAGAGAGTATTTCCTGAGCATTTGTCTGATCAGGAAAAGATAAACGTAGTAATTAGCGCCTTAGCGTGTGATGCTAAGCGCTGGGGAATAAATTTAAATACCGAACGAATGACGTTCGAAGAATTTAGGCAAAGATTTACGGAAGAATATTGGTCTGAACAAAGGCAGGACCATTTATGGCGGGAGTTCATCATGGCCAAACAGCATGATAACAGGGGTAGGAATTCTTTGAAAGATTTCTGCGAGCATTGGTACCGGAAATTGACGCGTTTAAAAGGCCGAAGATCGGATTCAGAAATTATCTGGAAGCTACATAAAAAGCTTCCGGAGGATTCCAAGAGGTATGTAGGAAGCAATCACCGTAGCTTCCAAGCATTTCTAGAAAGGGTCGAAGACGAAGACCATTGGCGCGCAAGTCATGCCAATTACCAAAACTTTGGTAACCGTAATAACCGACACAATGACGAACGAAATGACGGCGATGGATTTCGCGTCAATGTAATACAGAAAGGAAGAGGCAGAGGAAGAGGCAGAGGAAATAATCCAGGTCGCGGTAGAGGGTATACCGCGCAAAATAATAACGACGCGGGGAACTAATTTCCGAAAACGTTGCAGGCCAAACGGAAGCGGACAACACATACAGGCCCCGATTTAAGAAAAGATATCGGACCGACCGTAATGTAATGAGACAGGCTAAGGACAGACATGGAACGCCGCAAAGTGGTGTGGCGAAACAAGCGTCAGGTGCGAGCCAGAATGAGTCATCTCTGCCGCACAGAGCGCTACATGTTAACAGGCGAGTAGAGCATCAGAGGGCAACGGCCCAGCCTTGCAGAACATCTGTTCGGAAAGAAGCCGCTAGCAATACGGCAGCAGTAGGTACGAACGTAGCCGTAAGAGCTGAGGAAAATTTTACGAGTGATAATTCCGTGGCAAAGGAAACAATAAATGAAACTGTGAATATACAGAGAGGTGCGGTTAGCAGTGTTTGCGATAAGATAAGAGGCGATAATGAATTAGCAGAAGTAACTGATTGGCGTGTGCAGATCGACGATCTGTACAAGGGCCTAAAGCAATGTGAGTGGGAGGAATTTAAAAGGGAGTATGAGGCGAAGAAATTAGTTGATAGAAAGAGAGATAGTAGGGACGTCCATAAAGTGACGTGGCCCAAATTTGAAGAGGGGAGAATAAATAGCGCCGCGCAAAGTACGCGTGCTGCCGATAGGAGGAAGGTTAATGATAGGAAGGATTTGGAGGATGAAATCCTCAGCATTGACGAAGAAATAACTTCTGCTAACAGTCCGCCAATAGTACAAGCTGCTACCGAGAGGCACCGTGGAGAAGGGGTAGATGATTACCTGAAAGTAATTAAAGTCCACGAGGATTACACTGCATATGAAGTCACAGTAGATGTAATTAAAGCTGATGGTGAGGCCGTTTTGCCAAAAGAGCAGATTGAATTAAAATCCAAGCCTGACGACAATACAGAGGAAGAACTTAGTGCCTGTCTCAGAAAAGCTTTTATGTTAGGACCTGAAAACGATCCGGAATGGCCGGATTCCGACGATAGTTCAGATGATGAAAGATACGCAAATACAGACGAAAATGAATGTACTAACGCTCCCAATTGTGCAAAAGTAGCGTGCTTAAGTGAATCTGATGTTGAGGAAGAGAGTAGTGATGACTCTAGCGAAGATGAATTTTCAGGCGTAAAGGAAAATGAATATACTTTTACTGAAAGAGGGTATAAGAAAATCAGTGAAAATAATAGGGATGCAGTTAATTGCGGTATTGTACCTAATGATGAAGAAACTTCAAAGCAAAATCCAGACGTTGAGACCGAACAAAGAAAGAAAGAACCACCGGACGACTCAGGGTTTATTTCGCGAAGAGTTCAGGTAATTAATGACTTTGAACTCCCGGAACCCAAGAAACCGCCAGATATATGTGAAGTGAATGTTAAAAGCATATCTTGGGACGATGTTATTGTCGACCCGGATTTGCTCAAGGAAGACCACGGTAATGAAAAACATTCAACGGTTAAACAAACTATAATACCAATTGAAATTTATGACGTGGAATTGCAAGTACTTCTTGATACTGGGTCTCAGATAAGTGCAATTTCTCAGTCATTTTTCGAACATATTTGTGATAAGCCTGGGCTAGTAATTATGTCAGTGACAGGTGTAAAAATTGTTGGTGCAACTGGTAAGGCTAGCAAGCCGGTAAAGAACCAGATTTTGGTTGAATTTAGTATAAAAGGACAAAACTTTGAACACGATTTTTTGGTTGTGCCACACTTGAGTACTGAAATGATTTTGGGGATAGATTGGTTGGATAAAGAAAAGGTTATTATTGACTGTAGCCAGGGAGTGATCAAAATAAATAGTACATTCAGGAATTTGGAATTAAATTTTGAGGAAAGTGCGAAAGTGTTTGATTCAGAAATCGATTCTTTGTTGTTGGCGATCGACCAAGGGAATGATGGGTTGACAAACAAGTATGAGGTGTACCATGTCCAGAGAATATTAAAGAGAGGGACGAGCAGGGGCAGGAATTTAAGGGAATGGTGGAAAATTTAGAGGGAATATCTCCCGAACAGAAAGCAGAATTGCTTGAAATTTTAGATAGTAACCGCCCTGTATTTTCGGACAAACCTGTCCTAGTTAAGAATTTTGAATACCAGATTGAGACCATAGAGCATAAACCTTTCTTCGTAAGACCGTTTTCGATACCCATATCAAAGAGGCAGGCTGTTCAAGTGGAAATAGATAAAATGATAGAGTGGGGGGTAATCGAACGAAGTAGCAGCGAGTATAATAGTCCTCTTATCATAGTGAACAAAAGGGATGGGGGAGTGAGAATAGTTATCGACGCCAGGACTTTGAACAAAATTGTAAAGAAGGAAATAGACAGACCTGAAAATCTGGACGAAATGCTCCAAAAATTTTATAACGTGAAGCATTTAACCAGTCTGAATATGACAGCCGGATACTGGCAAATCCCATTAAGTAAAGAATCCCGTAAATATACCGCTTTTCAATTCGCCGGGAAATGCTATCAGTATAAAGTAGTGCCGTTTGGGCTTAGCACTTCTGTGGCAGTATTTATCAGGGCACTGGACTTTGTGTTAGGGAGAGAACTGAGTTCCCGGCTAACCATTTATGTAGACGATTTACTGATTGCTACAGAAGCATGGCAAGAGCATTGCGAGTTATTGCGGAAAGTTTTTGTTGCTCTACAAGCAGGGGGCATGACACTTAAGTGGAAGAAATGTGAATTTGTGAAATCAGAAATAAAGTTTCTGGGGCACATTATTACTACAAACGGCATTGGCAAGGATCCGGAAAAGTTAAGTGCAATGTCAGGATGTCCAGCTCCTAGAAATAGAAAACAGTTGAAAGCCTTTTTAGGTTTATGTGGGTTCTATAGAAAGTTCGTCAAGGGGCAAGTTTTTAATAGTCCTCATCTGAATAATTTACTTAAGAAAAATAGTGCTTTTGTGTGGACTGAAGGGTGCATGAGAGATTTTGAAAAATTGAAAAACGAACTTTTGAATGACAATATTTTGCATCACCCCATACTATCAGAACCTTTCCATATGAGTACTGACAGCAGTGCTTATGGAATTGGTATAGAAGTTTTCCCAGAAATCTGTAATGACAAAGAAATCGAACACAGGACTATCGCATTTGCAAGTAGAACTCTAACAAAATACGAGAGGAACTACACTATTTCGGAAAAGGAAACTTTAGCCATTATATGGGGGCTAAAGAAATTTAGAAATTATCTGTGGGGCCATAAGCTCATTATACATACCGACCACAAAGCTTTAACTTTTCTTAAAGATTGCCGTTTACTTAATGGTAGGCTGACTCGTTGGGCTTTGTACCTACAACAATTTGATTACGATATTTGCTATGTTAAAGGTACTGAGAATTATGTGGCAGATGCTTTATCTCGATTGCCTAATGGTATGAGTAAAGTGCCAAATGAAAATGGTGAAGAGGGTACTTTTCAGATAAGGTATATGAAAGAGGTTTCAGGAAAGAGGAAAATGGAGCAGATATGTAAAAATATGAGATACCATCAGAATGAGGATTCAACCTGGAAATCAGTGAAGGTAAATTTTGACAGTGTGCAGTATCCTCAAATTATAAAGTATTACAAAATCTTTAAGGGCATTTTATATAGGAGGAAAGATTTAACCACTGAGGAATGGAGAGTATGTTGGCCACACCAGTTTGATACCGAGGTCATAGACTATTTTCATTTAGCGTTGGGGCATAATGGGCCAAAGAAATGTTTGGATAAATTGAATAATGTAATAGTGATTACTGGTAGTATAAGTAAGAAGGTAAAGGAACGAATTAAGTCATGTGATGTCTGTCAAAAGGCCAAAGTGCCGAACAAAACTAGTAGGGGACCAATGCAAAGTACGTTGCCTGAAGACACCCTAGACTTATTATCGGTGGATTTATATGGTCCCCTCCGAAAGACTTCGGGAAATTGTGCATATATTTTGGTGACTTTGAAAGTATTTTCAAAATTGGTGAAATTATACCCCTTGAAAAAAGCAACAGCAAAAGCTGTATTTAATAGGATGGTCGAATACTTCGGGACCATCGGGAAACCCAAAGCAGTACTATCTGGCAATGGACCCCAGTTCATATCCAAAATTTGGAAAGAAGGAATAGAGAGAAATGGTGTGGAGGTTAAATATATCTCAGCTTATCATCCTGCTAGCAACCCGGTTGAAAGGTACATGCGAGAAATCGGGAGATTGTGTAGAACATACTGCAGTCACAATCATAGAGCCTGGGGCAGGTTTAGATCGGATTTTGAGAATGTCATGTACACATTACATCATGAAACTACAGGATTTCTACCGGAAGAAATTTTGTTAGGCAGAAGTAGTAAAAGTTTATTGAAGAAAAACTAGAGTTTCCACCTTGTACAAGTTTGGGATTGGATCAAAAGAAAGAATTGGTGATAAAAAGGGCAAAGCAAAAAGCTGAATCTAGATCTAAAAGACACAATAAAAATTTAAAAGTTTCAAAATTTAAAATTGGAGATTATGTTCTTTTAAAAACCCACGAAAAGTCTAGTGAACTAAACCATGAAATTTCAAAATTTAAATATATTTATAATGGACCATATATAATACAGAATATTCCACACGACAATGCTTACTACCTGATTTACCCAAAATCCAAAAGACCTTTAGGTGTAAGAAATATTGTGGACCTGAAACTGTATGTCCCTAGGAACGAGTAATTGTGCTGTATCTTATGCTGAACCCAAGTTATTCTAAATGTATCTAATCTTTGTAAATGTCTGTATACCCTTGAAAGTGTGCTAATGTAGTTATGTGAGTTTCAGATTACCAATTGTACTGTAACTGTAAAAATGTATGGAGAAAAGGACTGAAAAGAAAGGATAAATGCTATCCGCCAGATAAAAGATGACACTGCCAAAAATGAAAATGGGTAGTGTATGAACCATAATATGAAGGACTGCCAAATACCAATGAGGGCAGATATATAGGCGATGGAAAATTGTAAATGTGATCCAGGAGATGTGACAATATGAAGTGAAAAGGACTGCCCAAATCCGCATAATAGGCAGCAAATATGTGTAGTTAATTTTCTGAATATATGTGTGTCTTTTGTTTAGTGAGTAAGGAAATGGACTGCTATTCAAAGCAAGCAGCGACAAATTATCTTATAGTGTATACAAAATATGCAATTGTTTTTGTAGTTAAATGTTTGTATTACAGAATTTTAAATTATTTCTTTGAGAAATTTAGAAAAAATGATTAAATTGCTATTTTAGTGATGTTATGATGGGAAGTTGGACTGTGCAAAAGGCACTTGAGTAAATGACAAGTAATTATTCTTGATGTGTTAAAAAAAAGTGTAAACCTATATACAGTGAGTAAAAGGAAATATGTAGTGTAAATCTTTTTGGACATTTAAGTAAAGATTCAGAACCACTGTATAATTGTAAGATTTAGTGTTACCATAAAATTTGGATTTAAGAAAATTTTATGGAAACAGGGGCATGTGTAACGACAACTGTACATATAATTTTTTTTTTCTTTATGAATTTAGATAAATTAATATTAGCAATGTTTTGAATTTCTTTTTCGATTCTTTTCGTGTCATGTTAAAGAAACTGTGAGCAACTTTTGAAACGAATATTATTATTTATGTTAGATTTCAAATAATGTGGTAATCAAAGGGAAATGTATTTAATGTTAAAACTATTGTAAGATGTGAAAATTGTAATTTATACACTTGGTCCATACGTAGGTAATGCATTAGGATATGTGTAGTAGAAAACTTCTGGTGAATACTCTACCTGTAGGGGAGCGGGAAAAGGTGGAGGCAGGCGAGGCGGAAAAACGCAAACTGGCGCGGTTCGGCACAACGGGCACAGTATAACAGTCGGAGGCGAGCAACAGTCGGAAGTACACGTACTGTACCGAGGAGGCTACCCAGGAAAAGTGGATTTCATTGAGCCTCGGATGAACCGATTCCGACGACTACTTGGCATGGCTATATTCTGAGGCGCAGAATTGGAAACATAACGACGCTAAGAAGAAGGAAAGTGCCGCTGCAGTGAGAGCCTTAGCCGTGCTTGCATGTGTGCCGTGCTTCTCGCTATCTCGCTATCTCGCTGCCCGCCATCCGCCACACCGATTTGCACAGGTCAAACATTTATTTCATCTTTAGAAGTGTATCTGTGTGGACCAGTGTCGAAACTGTTTCTAACTGTTTAATAATAACGTGACTTTTACCAGAATTGCTTTAGCCATGACTTATCCTGATCACTGACCTAGAAAGGATCCTTACCCCGTATTGTGCAACCCGAGTATCCTGAACTGAAAGTTTAATGTTAGTGTTAATTAAAATTATCAGCAGATTAATCTATGCCATAAAGGAGTCTGAAAGTCTGTGTGTTATTGCAAATGTTGGTAAAGAACAAAAGCATGACTAAATTGGAAGAGAGTTTCTTTGAATTGAGTTAGCGATGTTATTTAATTAATCTGAGACAGAAATAATGACAGTTAAATAATTCAGAAGTGAGACAAATGAGTAGTTATCCAGAGATTGATAAATTTTGAGTGTTAATTTGCTTTCAGTACTTAATAGTTTCAGTTTAACGACCATAACAGTTTCAGCGCCCCCCCTTTTTCTTGTCCATTCTTTCAAACCTTGATGTGTACTGACCAGATTTGACCTGTAAAGCTAAGTTCTATATTAAAACTAAGTGTATAAGTGTTTTTCCATCATTAATAGTGATATTGTGTGTGTACTTTCAAGATTGTCGATGCTAGGGCAATCTATGCCCGATTTCAGTCTGCTCAACATACAAAATGCAGTTCGTAGTAATCATTACTGTGTGGTGTTGTGTTAATTTAGCTCCTCCAAATTAGTACTAAAAGAGAAAACTTTAGTTCAGTGGATTTTTCTGGTTCCAAACTTTGCCGTATAACGCAACTTTACTACGTGTAGTTATGCTTGTACATGCACCCACTTGTACAAGGAAAAACTCACTCATTGCCTAAGTAGGCTTGCGACCGAATCATTAATCGTTGTTAGCATCTACTGTGTGTACTTCTTGTCCATGCGAACGAGCAATTATACTTTACATCTGCTTGATGAATCAATGTAGTTATTGACTGAGAATAAGTCCGATCTTGCTTCTATTAGGTACGCGCGGTCAACTTACGTACTAAAATCCTTGTTTATAAGGTGAAGCCCGTGAACTTATTGCAGTACAGGCTTTATAGAGCTAACGTACGCCCGAGTAGGGCGGTAGAGTTACAACGTCTGTAGTCCTCTGTCTGTGAGTGCTACAGAAAATTCCCGTTCCGGTCGTTTTGTCACATGCTCATCAATATGATAAACAGCGAAGGTAACCCCTACCATCGAAGTTTCACGACCCTCAAAATGGCTCTCAGTTTCCTTGAGCGACAAACCCTCATCGTCGATCTGCACAACCGAACTTCAATAGGGATTTATACTGAGGATATGGGCAGCGTTTCTAGGTACTTGTCTTCCCGATGTTCATAGTCCACCACTTCGTATGTGATGTCCGAAAAGCGGCGAAGGACATTATTAACTTACTTCATAAACACATTCGTGATCTCATTTAAGTTGTTAACTTTTATTTTTTATATGACCGTTTTCGATCTCCTAAGGGATCATCATCAGATCTACATTCCTTGATAACACTAGCAATCGCTGGTGTGGAGTAGGTCCGGCGTCCGTATAGGCATGGAGGACACTTTCAGCGTATAGATCTGATGATGACACCTTAGAAGATCGAAACCGGTCGTCTAAGAAAATAAAAATTAAAAACTTAAATGCGATGTCGACTTTGTTGATTAAATACATTATAATATTTTATAGATCGCTGTTTTTCGTTTGACAATATTCCACAAAATGTTAAAAGAAGGATATGATACAGCAAAGTAACTTTTCGAGTAGTTATTGTTATAGACAACGGTACGCAGCCACGGTCCTCAGGATGTCCCGCGTTATTGTTCTGTGTCGTAGAACTAGCAGAAAAGCTTCAATGAGCGCCTTATCCAGTGCGGAATGAGGTCATGCAGATGCTGGATGCTGGAAATTGGTGGTACGTTCCTATGGGACGACACTGCTGAAGTCACCGGTCCCTAGGCTTACACACTAGTTAATCTAACTTAAACTAACTTACGCTAATGACTATACACACACCCATGCAGGACAGAAGACTCGAATCTCCGAGGGGGCAGCCGTGCGAACCGTGCAAGGTGCCCAAGACCACGCGTCTACCCCTGGCGGCCACGCAGATGTTCTCACAGTCACAGTCCACATGATGTCGTCCCGATGTTTCGTACATGGTGTTAAATCGCAGCCAGAAACAGTCTCACGAAATACTGCTGTTCACCAGTACGTGCAATTTATCTGCGAATGGGTCTAAACGTGTAAATATAGTTCTAACAAGAGATAACGCATTTGAAGTCGTTATAGAGACAGAAAATGCACAACGTGTCGGGAGTAAAGTGCAGTATTCATGGGTTAAGTGCGATTATCTATGGAACATGGGGAGTATAGACATAAGATAATGACGGACGAGTATGAACCATCTCATACTCCTATTGATGTTCCTACAATGGGACTTAAGTTTTCTATAAATGATATGCAGCGTCAGGCAATGCTTGGGGTTGGGTTGGGTTGTTTTGGGGAAAGAGACCAAACAGCGAGGTCATCGGTCTCATCGGATTAGGGAAGGACGGGGAAGGAAGTCGGCCATGCCCTTTCAAAGGAACCATCACGGCATTTGCCTAGAGCGATTTAGGAAAATCATGGAAAAAATAAATCAGGATGGCCGGACGTGAGATTGAACCGTTGTTCTCCCGAAGTCAATGCTTGAATTAACTACAGGGGATGCACACATTTATGTAAGGCATTCCAGTGTTCGAAATATGTATGACTAATTCTCCGCACTAACATTTGCGGTAGACAGACAAATTGGTGTCCACGTGTAAGAGGGGCGTAATATGAATTTCTTGAATACCTGCGCAATAATAGTTAAACTACAGGCCGATCTGAGCATTGCATCAATTCCTGCAATCCCAAGCTACCAATGAGTTTTAAGTGTCGAGCCCATGACGTCCATAGAGGCTGAGTCTACGACTGGTATTCGAGTGTTTGTGTTCGCACGTATTGAACTCCATGTAATACAAACTGAACTTCAGGCTTACAAAAGACGGTTGTTTGCGAAATAAAGTACTATGATGCAATGACTCCAAACAAACCATCATTGTTATTTCGTTCCACCTAGCTTTTCTATTTAAACGAACCCGTGCGTCAGCAATTAACAAATTAACTACTGAGTTGTTTGCAGCAAGACACACAGTTACAGTTTAAGCTACTGTCAGCATTACAATTTACACCACCACATCCACGTAATCGGTACCGAGTATAGAGAGCATAGTGTGTACTGTTGTTGTTGGCATTGTTGTAATCGAATTACATACAAAGCATTACAAGCATACAACTGAATCTGTGTGATGGAAGGGATAACCCCTCTTCCCCCGCCCTCCTCCCCTGCTCACCTGTTTTATATCACAATGGATAGTAAGCGGTGTTTGGCGCGCTAGTCTGATAGCAGCGTTCGCCTGAGAGTAGAATCATGCACAACGCATTCATTGATTTACATGTATTTTATACTACAGGTAATCGATCTGTTGCAAAAGAAATAGCATTTCGGATACTGGATGGCGCTCGAAGTAGCTTGATTACAACCGGTGACCTTGGCAGAGCTCCGCCAAGGGCTGGATGTAAATTCTGCATAATTGAGAATGGTGAATTACGCCAGGCACTGTATGGACATAGCTGGAATGCCATTGAAGATGCTGTTGACTTGTATGCAGCCAGTTATTCTAGCCGGGTGTCTTCGTGAAGGACTTCGAGAAAGTGAACTGGGTTATGGATCTGTTAACGGAATACGATGTCTCCAGTACTAAGGACAAAAGATGTCCTGCAATTCCTGCGCTGACATAAATGAAGCAGTGACTGCTGAGTTGAATGTGAAATTGTTAGACCATTGGCGGCGTGATAGTCTAGAAATGTAGCGTTTCCAGTATATCACAATAAAATCCAGTTGTCGAACGATGAAAATACTGTATTTCCTTTTTATCTAAGCAGTATGTTCCAGAGGAATACGATAAACAGGTAAATTCTACGAAAAAAATGTTTAATTTTCAGCTTTACAACGTACCGTGCACTGCCTTCATAACAGGTGGTAGTGAGTGGGTTACAGTAGTTGTGGATGTGCTGGTAAAACCATATGGGTTCAGCTTCGTTTAAAAAATGAGTAATGCAGTAGAAATCCAAGTTCCACCGATCAATTTTTTCCGTGCTCACTAAGAGATACTTTACGCTGCACTATTTGAATTTCGGTGAGGTTTCGCATTGGACAGTTATTACTCAGTGTAAAGACAGAAAGAAAAACATGAATGTGAAAAGGTATTTGTTATATTGACATATAGTAACTCCTACAGTTATAAACAAGTGTCTATTACAGCTTCACTGTTTCCTTTAGTTATGTGAACAGAAGTTGATAACAGAAACGAATTAATGCAGTGAAATGCACAGTAACATCATGAATACAAGAGATGGAAGTCAGGGTTACTATCTTTACTACCTACTTGCTATAATTTTACGATATTTGTGAAAGGGATAATCGACACACAATCAGGGTTTTCGTTGTTGGAAGCAATAATTCATATAGCACCCTTCTGCAGTTAATGAACGATTTACACTGACAGTAGCAAAGTCTGCCTTCATGCAAGCTACATTATCTACAACTGTTTAGCAGTAACTCCGTTGTTTAAACGATGTTCGTTCTTCTTATACACACAAAAAAAAAAACAAAAAAAAACAGCTTTAAGATATGATATAGAACCGACAAACTGCAGGGACCATTTCCTGACTGTAAACAAAGGGAAACTGTCCTATGAACAGGTGTGCGTGCGACGAAAACAAATCGTCCCGGAACACACTACAGAAATGTATCACATGCACGCCACAACAGATGTTCAGAGCGGTTGTCATGCAGGATATACGTAATCGTACTTTGGCTTACACCATGTTGACGGGGCACTAGCCTGGAGCTTGTACAAGGGCTCGTCTCGAAATGCTGTAGGATCTGGTCCTCCAAATCTGGTGTACGAGCAGTTCACCGCCAACCTGCAAGTTCGTCGGTGAGAAAGGACGCATGATCACACAAAAGCCCAAAAGGGCTAGAAATGTTGTGTTTGGTGTCTGTGAGGGTATTTGTTTTGGTATAATCGTGCTGCCTTTTGACCGTTTCCAGCGGCTTGGCAATACACAAACACCATCTCGTCTTCTCCCCGACAGGAAAACCGGACCATTGCGCTGCTTGCAGGACGCTGCGTTAATCGTACAGCCTGCAACACACGTATCCATTCTGCTCCAACCTATAAGATTCTATTGGACGCAAAACCATTCACTTGCTGTGTTCCTACCTCTTTACGTGGGTATATTTGATGATAACAACTCGCTATGTAAACTTACTCCAAGATGTTTTCTTATTCCCAATAGAGATGCGAGACACCTGCATCAAATACCACAGCGTGATTCGGCAATATTACCTCTGCGTGATAATGTGCACTCATGTTACAACAACATCAAACAGAAACAACGGAAGAGTTACTTTCTGCGGTTATATGCCGAAATATATGATTGATAATCGTCCGGGAGGATCGGATATTCAAACAGACAGACGTCATTATGCGTGCCTTTTTTCAATGTTTGACCCTGAGGAGCTACGTACGTAGCTTTTAAAAGTTCAGCCAACACCAAATTGTTTGAGTTACTGAAAGATATGATTCATTTTTGCGTGCTATTGTCGTTTAGTAGACATTGAAGAAATGAGTTGAGGTGCTCCTTGCGCACATTTACTTATATTTCAGAGGGACCCAATTGTCTCATATGACATACTGAAAGCCGTGGATCAAGGCAGTCAGGTAGATGCTGTCGTTTTCGATATCTGATTGGCGTTTGATTCAGTGTGACATCTGCTGTTATTGGCAAAAGTACGATCGTATGGGTCGTCAAGGAAAATTTGTGGATTGTGGATTTGTTGATAGGAATAATGCAGCAGGTTACCTTGAATGTAAGGCCATTGACAGATGTAGAAGTAACTCGGGTATGCCACAAGAAACTATGTTGGAACTATCCTGCTCTTAATGTGTAGTGTATCAATTTCTGTGCAGATAATAGTAACCACAGATTTCTCGCAGATGATGCAGCTATCCTCAATGAAATACAGTCAGAAAGGCGATACACAAAAATTCACTCAGATCTTGATAATTGAGCCGTGCACGGATCGCGTTTATCCCATTTATTGTTTGTCATCTACTATTATGGTACTGCAGCCTCGTTTTCTTATTCCATTTACTGGCATCGCTAACTTCCCTTCCTAACTTGCCCGTGAGCAGCAGCAGCTGCGCGCATCGGTAAGTGCACTGTCGTACCATCTCTGGAACGATCGATAATATTTCCGGGTCGTCTTGTGTCTGGCAGTAAATTCGGGATGCAGCAACTGGGAAGTGAGGGACGGAGCGCCGGTGAGACACTGACAGCTAGTGCTCGCCGACCGCTGGCGAAACACATGAACTGTCCGACGGAGGGAGGCTGGAGCAGGACGACCGTTGGTTGGTCGCTTGGTTGGTCGTCTTATCGGTCAACGTATATTTGATCCTTTCACCATTACCGAGCCTGGGGAGTTCGTCGGCTGGTGTAGAGCAGCAAGGAAATCTCCGCGGCGCGTAGTTTGACCAGGCCCACTGGCCGCCTCTATGCGGTGTCGGAGTATGTAGTGCTGTTCCCATTGCTTCGACGTTCATGGCTCACCAATCCTGGACATGAAAGTTGAGTTGTGACTTAATCTACCAGCAAGTCACGACTGTTCACATTGTGTCGTTTGGAGTTTGTTGTCGGCAGTTGGAATATTCCCGCGAGCAGCAACATGTGTTTTCGAGTTGGCAAATTTTAACCATCCTCCGGTAGAGCTGAACTGTTAGTGGTTATTTGAATTGAAGTACACTAGCGGAATCTTCTGTCTTGTGGCCGTTGACGTTCCAGTCACCTGACCTGGCTGTTGACTTAAATTCAGGCAGTTGTATTTTCCTCATCGTGTTGTCGCTGTCAAGCACGGTGTGTAGTTTGACAGCTCAATGTATAATTGGTTGTAGGCCTCAATACCTTCTACGTTGTTCCATTGAACTCCCTGTTGTGTGCTGGTCGGGTGAAGTGGAGGTTATCTTGTCAGTGGATCCGTTAACTGCTTGTCGATTGGGTTGCCGTCGGATCGGCAATGGTTGGGCCGACTGCCTGTCTTACCTAAACGAGAATTAGTGTTTGAGTTCCAGGCCGACCCTTGGAACATTTGAGGGCCCTTCGGTGTACTTCCATTTCTTATGTGTTCTTGTTGTTTGTACTTGTATGGCTTCTAGAAGATTTTTTTTTTTTTGTTGTTTTGCCCCAGATGGTTTGGGGCTTCAGCCTAATCTAAGAACTGTTTTGCGTAAAGCCTTTGGCATTTTTAAAATTAATGTTATTTAGTCTTAAGTGTTGGGCCTTCAGCCGATTTTGAATTTAAGTTGCTTTGCTCTTAAAGTGTCAGATTCTTTGGCCTTCACTCTGATTAAGGAACTGTTTTAAGATAAATCTTGGCCTTTTAAATTTCTGGTTTTGGTTGAGCTTTAAGCTATTGGCTTTCAGCCGTTTTTAAATTAAAGTGGTCTTGCCCTGAAGACATGGGATTGTTTGGCGCATTCAGCAGCTAATTGAGTTCGATATCTAAAGCTGTTTTTTTTTTTTTAATTTTTCTTGGCTCTTGTATGATCAAACAAAAAGTTGTATGTTCGAGTGTAACTGACAGTCGCTTTCTTTGGCCCCTTTCCACAACTGAAACTACCGGTCCTGTCCTGCGGTTTTAGCAGGGCATCTCAATAACATTTCAAAATGGTGCGAAGACTTGTGGCTTGTTCAAATGTTTAAAAATGAAAAGCTGTGCGCTTAAAATAATAAATAGGGTAGCATTTAATTTACAGGGTGATTTTTTTCGCCGAGTAAAAACTGTAGCGATAGATCAATGAGAGAGTACGGAAAAAAAGGGTCTAACGAACCTATTCATAGCGTGTAGGCTTTCACGGCCGGCGTCTTCAGTCGTAGACTCACCTCAGATGATGTTGCCCGCAGCTGGCAACGAAACGTCAGGGAGAAGTATTTCTACTATTGGACCACGGCCTCTTAGCCCAGAAGTTTTAATTACTAACGAACCTATGTTTGGAAATGCATGGTTTGCATGATGGCGACCATTTATTGAATATATATATTGTTACAGAGACTTTGGTTTAATACGCGCTGTATCACGCAGCCACAGTTACAGTATGAGTAGAAAATGGTTTCCATTTGCCTCAAGGCATGCGTCTGCACGCTGTAGCACGTTCTCTCTCACACGTCACATCGACCAGCCTACATCCGAACAGTGTCACAGGCTGCATGAATACTCTGTTCCCGTGTCTCCACATCTGGAATGGGCTCTGCTTGGACGACATTTTTGAGATTTCCCATAACCTGAAATTGCACGGGTTGATATCAGGTGAACGAACAGGCCATGCAGCTGGACAACCTTTTCCCTTCAATCAATCAGGGAAGACACGAATGAGATGCGTCCGGAAGTTGATGGCGAAGTGGGCTGGAGCACGTAACACTGCGAATCATCAGTAGCACTTCTTCCAGCAAGGGAGGCTAAGTCACCCGCAAGAAACGCCAAATGTTCCAATCTGCTGCGCGACGTATTTGGTACCAAAATACTGTCACCAATTATACCTTTTCACATATTCCGGCTTCACCCATGCTGATAATGACCGCTGAAAATTATGGGTACAATCTATGAGGCTGGAGATATAATACCAGACTTTCGGATTAACATTTTCCACGCCATCCCGCAGATAGAAAGCGCAGATGTGTGCCATCGTACAGTCTACTCACAGGTCATTCAAAGTTGCTTGGAATAATAATATAGAGAGCAATGGAAAAGTTAACTGCGGATCTGTTGATGACGATTTGTTTGGCTTTCGTAAAAGGAAAGGCAACGGGATGATAGCTCTGAGGTTGGGTTTGGTAATGGATGCGAGACGTAAGAGAAATCACGACATCTTCATGGGATTCGTCGAACTAGAAAAAATGTTCGGCAATATAAAACGATGCAAGATTTTCAGAATTCTGCGAAAAGTAGAAGAACACTATAGCGAAAGACGCGCTGTATGCAGTATCTGTAAGAACAACGAGGGCGCAGAAGAATGAAAGTCCTCGGATCAAGAATGATGCAATCTTTCCCCCTTACTGTTCAGCCAATACGGCGCACAGGTATGCCAGATGACCGTGTCTAGCATTCTCCATGACAATTGTTACTACTCTTATCACTTACACCGTGTGCAGGGCTTACTAGCTATAACTAGTATCAGCTCAGTCTGGAACAGGGCGACAGCTACAGGTCGCAGGTTCGAATCCTGCCTCGGGCATGTATGTGTGTGATGTACTTACGTTAGTGAGGTTTAAGTAGTTCTAAGTTCTAGGAGATTAATGACCTCACACGTTAAGTCCCATACCGCTCAGAGCCATTTGAACCATTTCGAACCAATATCAGCTGGCTGACCCCGTACGTGCCGTGCACACCTTCTGACGCCGGTGGCAGCTACCCTCACCTCCATATTCCAGATTTGAAGATGGAATAACTTGACTGAAATCGGACGTTGCAGTACAAACGTTCTCGATGTAGAGGTTTCCCGGCTAACAACATTATAATATAAGATCATTGTTCTAGCTGGCCACACAGTACCACATTTGCAATGAAATCTTTTCTAGAATACTGCTCTATTATGTCCTCGTTCCTCGTTTCATTGCATTTAAAATTTTACATGGGGTTCAACATTGTAATACCCGTGACCTTCGTGTTTGTTGTTGTTATTTTCTCAATACAGTCCCATATCGTAATAGTTGACGAGTATACGCTGAGGTGACAAAAATCATGAGATAGACATATACACGCACACGGAAGGCGATAGTATCGCGTTTACTATGTTCCAAGCTCGTCACAGAGCGGCATTTGTAACCTAAACTATGAAGAAGAAAAATTTGTTAACATCGAGTATGGATTTAAATGTCAGGAAGTCGTTTCTGAAAGTATTTATATGGAGTGTAGCCATGTATGGAAGTGAAACATGGACGATAACTAGTTTGGACAATAAGATAATAGAAGCTTTCGAAATGCTGTGCTACAGAAGAATGCTGAAGATAGGATGGGTAAATCACATAACTAATGAGGAGGTATTGAATAGAATTGGGGAGAAGAGTAGCTTGTGGCACAACTTGACTAGAAGAAGGGATCGGTTGCTAGAACATGTTCTGAGGCATCAAGGGATCACAAATTTAGCATTGGAGGGCAGCGTAGAGGGTAAATATCGTAGTGGGAGACCAAGAGATGAATACACTAAGCAGATTCAGAAGGATGTAGGATGCAGTAGGTACTGGGAGATGAAGAAGCTTGCACAGGATAGAGTAGCATGGAGAGCTGCATCAAACCAGTCTCAGGAAAAACTGGTAGAAGCCGACCTCGGGGAAGATCAGTTCGGATTCCGTAGAAATATTGGAACACGTGAAGCAATATTGACCTTACGACTTATCTTAGAAGAAAGATTAAGGAAAGGCAAACCTACGTTTCTAGCATTTGTAGACTCAAAGAAACCTTTTGACAATGTTGAGTGTAATACTCTCATTCAAACTCTAAAGGTGGCAGGGGTAAAATACAGGGAGTGAAAGGCTATTTACAACTTGTACAGAAACCAGATGGTAGTTATAAGAGTCGAGAGGCATGAAAGGGAAGCAGTGGTTGGGAAGGGAGTGAGACAGGGTTGTAGCCTCTCCCCGATGTTACTCGATCTGTATATTGAGCAAGCAGTAAAGGAAACAAAAGAAAAATTCGGAGTAGTTATTAAAATTCATGGAGAAGAAGTAAAAGCTTTGAGGTTCGCCGATGACAGTGTAATCCTATCAGAGACTGCAAAGGACTTGGAAGAGCAGCTGAACGGAATGGACAGTGTCTCGAAAGGAGAATATAAGATGAACATCAACAAAAGCAAAACGAGGATAATGGAATGTAGTCGAATCAAGTCGGGTGATGCTGAGGGAATTAGATTAGGAAATGAGACCCTTAAAGTAGTAAACGATTTTTGCTATTTGGGGAGCAAAATAAGATGGTCGAAGCAGAGAAGATATAAAATGTAGACTGGCAATGGCAAGGAAAGCGATTCTGAAGAAGAGAAATTTGTTAACATCGAGTATAGATTTAAGTGTCAGGAAGTCATTTCTGAAAGTATTTGTATGGCGTGTAGCCATGTATGGAAGTGAAACATGAACGATAAATAGTTTAGAGAAGAAGAGAATAGAAGCTTTCGAAATGTGGTACTACAGAAGAATGCTGAAGATTAGATGGGTAGATCACATAACTAATGATGAAGTATTGGATTTAATTGGGGAGAAGAGGAGTTTCTGGCACAACTTGACAAAAAGAAGGGATCAATTGGTAGGACATGTTCTGAGGCATCAAGGGATCACAAATTTAGCATTGGAGGGCAGCGTGGAGGGTAAAAATCGTAGAGGGAGACCAAGAGATGAATACACTAAGCAGATTCAGAAGGATGTAGGTCGCAGTAAGTACTGGGAGATGAAGAAGCTTCCACAGGATAGGGTAGCATGGAGAGCTGCATCAAACCATTCTCAGGACTGAAGACCACAACAAATTAGGGCCTCTGTCTGACAGTACTGTAATCATCAGACATGCCGTTTTTGACAGAGCTACTGTGCTTTTGATGTCCTACTTGCTCGTTTTGTCATGAGTTATTTTGTTGCACAGATAGGTGACTTCCTTAATTTCACGTACTTCGTGTCCGTTAACACTAATGTCAAGTTTCTCATACTTCTCATTTCCGCTACTTGCCATTACGTCCATTCCTCCTCGATTTACCCTCAGTCAGTGTTGTGTACTTAGTAGGCTGTTCGTTCCATTCAGTAGATTCTGTATTTCGTATTCATTTTCTTTGAGTATGAAAACCGGCCATTGCGGCCGAGCGGTTCTAGGCGCTTCAGTCTGGAACCGCGCGACCGCTACGGTCGCAGGTTCGAATCCAGCCTCGCGCATGGACGTGTGTGATGTCCGTAGGTTAGTTAGGTTTAAATAATTCTTAGTTTTGGGGGACTGATGACCTCAGATGTTAAGTCCCATAGTGCTCAGAGCCATTTGAACCATTTTAGTATGGAAATGTCATAGCGAAATTTATCAATGGCATCTTTCCTTGTTGAATTTTATGCCCACTCTTGAACCTCTCTTTTATTTCAGACACTGATTCTTGGTTGTATAGGTTGAACAGTAAGGGCCACCGACTATATCCATTTTTTACATTTTTTTTTACTCCGAGCATTAGTTCTTGGTCTTCCACTCTTATTATTCCCTCTTGGTCCCTGTACATATTGTATATTATCCATTTCTCGCTAAAGTTTCCTTAATTTCCATCTTAGAGCTCATTTTAGTTTGTTCTTCCACCTACGCTTCATGGAGCACGTTATCATGATTTCATACGGGATACTCTACCTGTGCTGCTAGAACATGTGCCTTTACAAGTACGACACAACATGTGGTTAATGCACGATGGAGCTCCTGTGCATTTCAGTCGAAGTGTTTGTACGTTTCCCAACAACAGATTCGGTGACCGATGGATTGGTAGAGGCGGACCAATTCCATGGCCTCCACGCTCTCCTGACCTCAACCCTCTTGACTTTCATTTATGGGGGCATTGGAAAGCTCTTGTCTACGCAACCCCGGTACCAAATGTAGAGACTCTTCGTGCTCGTAATGTGGACGGCTGTGATACAATACGCCATTCTCCATGGGCTGCATCAGCGCATCAGGGATTCCATGCGACGGAGGGTGGATGCATGTATCCTCGCTAACGGAGGACATTTTGAACATTTCCTGTAAAAAAGTGTTTGAAGTCACGATGGTACGTTCTGTTGCTGTGTGTTTCCATTCCATGATTAATGTAATTTGAAGAGAAGTAATAAAATGAGCTCTAACATGGAAAGTAAGCGTTTCCGCACACGGGTCCACATAACATATTTTCTTTCTTTGTGTGTGAGGAATGTTTCCTAAAAGTTTGGCCGTACCTTTTTGTAACACCCTGTATAACGGAGTGTGGAATACTAGATCCCTTTTGCGGGCAAATAGTTTAGAGAATACTAAAACAGAAATTAAGATTTTGAAATTAGATATAGTGATATTTCGTGAAGTACCTTAGCAGGAAGAATAAGACTTCCCGTCAAGTGTGCACAAATCTATCAAAAGAGAAAGAAAAAATGAGTGCGTGACAAATGAGTGACGAAGTAGAATACTGGTAAGCCACTATGAGTAGCATAGCAGACGTCAAGATAGACATGAAAAGAATATCCATCATAACAGCACTTGGCGTTATGATCACTAGTAAGCAGTTGAAGAAGGAAGAATTCATTAGAAGGAAAAGAAATTATTCAGGGAACGAAAGCCGGCTAGGGTGGCCGAGCGGTTCTAGGCGCTACAGTTTGGAACCGCGCGACCGCTACGGTCGCAGGTTCGAATCCTGCCTCGGGCATGGATTTGTGTGACGTCCCTAGGTTAGTTAGGTTTAAGTACTTCTAAGTTCTAGGGGACTGATGATCTCAGAAGTTAAGTCCCATAGTGCTCCGAACCATTTGAACCAGGTAACGATAGGACACCAAAATTTAATTTTGATGGTAGACTGAAATTGAATATTATGTAAAGGAAGACAAGGAATGATAGTAGTAGAACTGAAGCATTTGCTGAAATGTAGGAAATTAAGATGGAAGCTAGCAAACTGAAAGAACCGGAAGTCGCTGGCTTTTTCAGATGGAGCATTAGGCAACGCTGGCGTGAAGCGAGAGGAAGGATTACCGTAGGAGACGAATGGGAAGATAGCGAAGGTAGAGAAAATCACAAAGAGAGAGAGAGAGCCAAGGCCTAACAGAAAACTTTGCATATGACAGCAGATTTTGAATTTGATTGACGATAGGAGAAAGTATAAAAATGCAGCAAATGAAGCAGATGGAAAGACATACAGATGTCTAAAATAAGAAAGCGAGAGAAAATGCAACCTGACAGCAAGAAAAGCCAGAAAAGTGGAAAACTGTGGCTGCATTTGTATCTAGTCGAATGATAGATGCTGCCAACAGGAAAATTTAACAGATCTTGGGAAGAAAATAGAAGCAGCTGTGTGACTATCAAGAGCTCAGACGGCCAGCCAGTACTACGGATATCAGGTACACCTGAAAGATGGATTATAGAGAGAGTCTTTACAACGGAAGTAAACTTGAGGACAATATTTTAGCAACCGAAGAATATGTACATGAAGATGGGATAGGACATTTGACACTGCAGGAAGATTTTTATGGACAACAGATGGACCTAAGAATTTCTGAGAGCCCTGGAAGAACCATTAATAATAATTCCACCTGGTGTGCAATATATATAAAGAGGAAATAGTCATAGACTTCTAGAAATATATAATAAATCCAATTCCAATGAAGGCTGGTGGCGAGAGATGTGAATACTGTCGAACCATCAATTTGAAAACTCGTGTTTATACATACTGACACCATTTATGTACAGAAAAATAGAGAAAATTTTTAGAAGCTGTCCTTGGGGAACATCAGTTTTGATTTCATAGAAATGTATGTTCACATGAGGCAATACTAATATAAATTTTAGGAGAGAGTTTGGAAAAATGCAGATCTACATTTACAGTATTTGTAGATTTAGAGAAAGCTTTTGAAAACGTCAGCTGAACAACATTCATCGAAATGTTGAAGGTAGTGAGGCTAAAATACAGTGAGCGTAACGTTATTCACATCTTGTTTTTCAGATGGAATTTAGTGTTTGTGGGATGGAAGGGAAGCAGTGGTTGAGAAGGGAGTGGGACGTGGTTGTAGTCTATCCCTGCTGTTGTTCAATCTCTACATATAGCGAGCAATGAAGTAAACTAAGGAGAAATTAGGAAAGGCAATTAAAGTTCATTGAGAAGAAGAGAAAACTTTGAACTTTCTGAATGACATTGTAGGGCCTATATCTGTCAGTGACGGCAAAATGCTTTGGTATTGCAGTTGAATGGAGTGGATAGTATCCGGAAAAGAGATTATAAGATAAACACCAGCAAAAGTAAAACAAGGGGTATGGGATGTAGTTGATTTAAATCTCGTGATGCTGAGGGAATGAGATTAGGAAATGAGACAGTGAAAGTGGTAGACAAATTTTATTTGGGCAGCAAAGTAAATGATGACGGACGAAGTAGAGGAGAAAAAAATGGAGACTTCAGAGACTAAGAGAAACGTTCCTGAAAAAGAAATATTTCATAAGACTTGAAATACATTTAAATGTTAAGATGTGCTTTCTGCCGGTATTTATCTGCAGTGCATGGAGTACGGGAGTGGAACGTAGACGATAAGCGGACTGGACAAAGACAGAGGAGAAATTTGTGAAATGTGATACTTTGGAAGAATTGTAAGGATTAGATAGAATAACGAATGAGCAGCTACTGAATCGAACGGGGAGGAAAATAAATTTAGGACATTCCGTGACTAAAAGGAACAAGCAGTTGATAGGAGACTACATGAGGCATCAAGGAACAGTTATTTTCGTAACAGAGAGTAAAAAGAGTGAGGTGAAAATTGTAGAGGGAAACCAAGCGCTTGAATGCTTAAAGCAGGTTCAAATGGATATAGGTTTCGTTAGTTACTTAGAAAGAAAGAGCCCTGCACAGGATAGACTAGCGTTGAGACCTGCATCAAGTCAGTCTTCTGTCTGAAGACCACAACAACATGAACAAGAATGTAGTGTAATAATATTGTCCACAATATTTGTACTGGAATACAGCCAATGTAATCCAGCCAGCGTGACTCAGATGTGAAGAGAGCTCATGTTTTTAAAAGTGTAATGTAATGTCCGCAGATGGTTAACTGAAATCTTAGTGGAACATATGTTTCTGAACTGTTTTGTATGAGCAGCGTCTGTTACCTGTGTTGCGTAATGGGTGCTAAATGGGTGTTCAGATCTGCAGTACAGAATAAGGATACTAACGCATCCTTTCGAAAGAGTTCGACTTTCTTTCACGATCAGACAAGTATCTTTGACAATATGTATTTATTATTTTAGACGTAGTCAGTTTACCGCATTACACTCCTTGTAGCACATCGATTATTAATCCTTGGATTTCTTGGTCATTTATGATTGTTACTTTATAAACCCAGAGAGCGTTCGGTACAGACGCGGAGAAGCAAGATGGCGGACTGCGCGCCGTGCTCTGGGGCGGCCGTGATCGGCTGCTCGATAATTGATGAGGTGGGCCGACCAGCACTCGTTAAGCGCACGGAACTCTGAATTATTCACGTAATCCCTGGCGGCCTGGCGGCACCAGCCGAAGTGCGTCGTTTATTAAGCCGGGACCACTAACGGGATTGTGCAGATAAATTTCTTCTGACACATCCACTGCTGCATAGAAGTGGCGCTGTCATTGGCAGGTGGAGACCGTGGTGGAGAGCGAGTGTTAGACCATTTCTTTCGTAGCTGTTCCAAGGAGATGCGTAATCTTATTTTCCGCTTTCTGTGGATAAATGTTCCTTCTGGAAATTATGCAACGGCAGTTAGGAAACTTGACAGAAGTGTCAACTATCCTGTTGTAAGACGTGTATATTTCTATTGTCTATTGTCAAACCACAATTTATGAAAGATGTTTAAATTTTATTAATAGGATTAAGTAGGAATTATTAATATTTGTCATGTTGGAAATAATTGTGGTAGCAGGGAATGTCTGCACCTAAGTATTGTGGGCAAGAGAGACCGCAAATTGATATAATTTTTAAAAAGGGCGGGAGAGGCCACGTATGGATATATTTTAAGAAAAGAGCGGGAAAGATCGCGCATTGATACATTTTGTAATGGTAGCAGGGATTGTCTGCACCAGAAAGCATTGTTGGCAGGAGAGACCGCACATTAGCGTTCGTAGGAAGTCAGTAGTAAGCGAGATGTGAAGCGAGTTGGTAGCAGGTCTGAAGCGTCAGGTTGAGAGGAGCAGTGTGCTAGCCAGCCACCAGGTATGATTTACAAGAGATCATAAACGGATGTACAGAGACATCAACTAACTATTATCATAAGAGGAACTAATATCATGGAATTATTTTCTTTGCGAAACTCAAGACTACTGAAGGTATGTTTGCGCAGTGCTAGTTGTAAGATTATTGTAAAAAGTAAGTCCAATTTGATCGTTTGTAAAATCATTTCATTACCAGCAGTAAATATTTGAAGCGTTTTCAGAATTTAATTAATTTTTGCCAGCAATGTTGCATTACTGATTATAATCCATCCCAAAAACCATCAACGTAAAACTTTGCAACAATTTTATTGTTGTCAAGAAAATGTTTAACTATGAATTACGTAACTTCAGTCAAATTAATTAAAGAATAACGTCAGCTTTGCTATAAAAGAATAACGTCAGCTTTGGTGTAAATACAGCAACATATTATGACAGCCCACCAGCAGTTAATAAAGTATAGCAACCCAGAGTAAGTACATTCATGTCCCAGTTCGATGTAGCAGTCAGATGGCGATCCAGCAACAGTAGAAAAGGTAAGGAACAATTTAGGGTTATTGCAGGTAACGACTGAGGGCCACGACGACGACACATTCTATGTTTCGTCGAAATAATCAGCAAGTCACTTTTAATAAGCAGCATTTAAATTTGTAAGCGAAGATTGAGAAAGAGAATCAATTTCAATGGGACAATTTCATTTGTCACTATTAAGGAAGAGATAGAAATCCTAAGGGAAGGTTTCGTAGGTTTTTATAGAAGGAAAGGTAATATTTAACAAAAGAGATATAGATGAGAAAGGAAGGTTGAGAAACAAAAGAGATATAGTGGAGACGGGAAGGTTGCACTGGCAAGGTCGCCACCTAAAGTGACTGACTAGCTGTTGACTTCCTACCATATATCTAAATTTGACGTTAAACTGAAAAAAATTACAATTCTTCTCAACAATTATTTACAGGGGCTTATCTTCTATAAAATTCGACATTCATTATCAAGGGTTAGATTTCGAAAGCAACATACCCCTCGCACCTAGGTAGTGGGCGAAGTCGCAGACTCTACCTTTTGTGTTCATTTCAGCTGTGCTTTCTTTTTGTGGATTGGTTGTCGCAGGATTGAGCTGTTCTGCGTACAGGGTAGTTATTAAGTAAATTTTCACTACTTGAGCCTGTGTTCATGGAAAAATACTTGCTGCATGGATACCCAGCTGTACATGAATGATGTAAAGACTGGGCGCTGCAGGATTTGCCATGTAAGTAGTTTTAGTGTCACGACTTTCCGTTAGTTCCCGGTACTGGTACGGCTCTGTGTTGACACTGGGATTGAAGAACATGATTCGGACTTTCGAATTAACTGACGATTTGGGAACTGCCGCTGAGAGAGGCCAGCGGCCAATCGCGCCACAAATGGTTTAAGAGGTTATTCTTGTCACGGCTAAGAATGCTGGACGCAATCCGCAACCTTCATACATTGCACGAACTGTATCACGACAGCTAAATATTCCATGGTCCAGCGTTTGAAATGTGCTGTAAACAATTGCGGAATGGTGTTCAAGTGGATGCAGATGGTCGCCTAATTCAGCAACTTTCATAATTAGGAACGTAAACACGATACGCAGTTAACAAATATCACCCCCTAATTTTGAAATTAAAATCTGTTTCACTCAATAGTTATTCGTTATTTCTCTTCTGCATGTCCTTACAAATGTTTTCACAATGGTTCATTCGCTCGTTTTTAATGAGGCGCCCTCAAGTAGCGAAAGGATCATTATAACGACCCTGCATGTGACACTTGATTTCACTATCATGAACATGTGATGAAGCTGTAAAATGTGATGAGACTACCAAAATATTAATATGCCCATTGTTAAGGACAGTTATTACATGTCCAAGTCGCGACATTACTTCAGTTCACAGTTCAGTTCTAGATGTAACAAACATCAGGATAATTTTTTTCCAAAGCACTACGAAAATGCTATGATACATTTCACAGACAAATATAATTCTTAGAAAGGAAATCTTAGTTCAAGCTCGTTGGAGGAGATTAGTGCTTACCATCCAATGTCAATACCATTTTCAAAATGAAATAACTACTACCCAATTAGCTACGGGTAGCATACCGTACAACTGATTTCTCAGTCGAACTGAAAACTCCGTGGTCTTTATTCTACAGATGGATCTAAAAATAGTATCACTATAAAACTACTGTCCCGCCAACGGCCTTGCCGCCATGGCAACGCCGGTTCTCGTCATATGGCGAAATTTAATCGCTGTAAGGCTTGGCTAGCGCGCGGATGGATGGCCGTGCGAGCTGCCGAGCACTGATGCAAGCGGGTTGCTCTCAGCCCTTGTGGGGAGCTATTTGACTGAGAAGCAGATGCTCCGGTGACGAAAAATGACAACGTCCGGAAGAGCGGTATGTTGACGACATGCCCCTCCATATCCGCATCCACTGACTTCTACCAGATGAGGATGACACTGAGGTCAATCGGTACGGTTGAGCCCTCATAGGCCTGATCTGACATAGATCTATAAAGGCATTGCCGAAACAGTGGAAGATTTACATCACAAGTGCCTGACTGTTGTAAGGATAGTAATTGATCCCAAAATCTTAAATTAGGTTGAGCAGATGCAACAGAACAACATTTTACGTGTGTTTTCAGTTGGGAAGTAATTCTGATTTCTGCAGTAGCTCTTATGAAAACTAATAAATTCCTATAACCAATATCTTTTTTGTTCATTGTATGTTAAAGTAACTTCTAACCTAAGCAGCTAATTTAGCTATTTATCACTCAAAAATGAGACTTACGGATTATGGGTATGTTGAAAAATAAGTTTAGAGAAGTTATCGAAGCAATGGTGAGGATCTGCGAGATTAGTTGTCGAACGCCTACTAACAGGTTTAGGTAACACATGTTGCCTACAGCAACGGTGATGACTGATGACGTCCTTGAAAGCCAATCTAACGTATGACTTGCCACTAGCCTGCCAGGTCACTCTAAAAGTTGCAAGACCCTTCCTGAACAATCAAGTGAAATTGAAACGTCCCCTTTGAACAATTATACATGACTGTGCTTAAACTGACACACAATATTTTGTTAGCGCAACGCAATCTGACTTTTAAAATTCCCTACAAAAGAATGGCCCTGACTAACATTAAACTATACCTTTCACAAATCACTTACCTCACAAAAATCTTCGCTGCTCATGCTACTGCAATACAGTTAGCACCACTACTGCCAGCTAAATAAAAGATTCAAACTATGGAAGGCACTAACTACTGATAGGGATAGTTAGCAAATGAAAGATATTAATAGAGAACAAACAATGTATTTACCTTGATATCATCATATATAAATATAGCAGTTCATGACAAATTTCAAAACTCCGCCATCTCTCTCCCCACATCCACCACTGCTGGCGGCTCACCTCCAACTGCGCAACGCTACGCGCTGTTCACATCCAGCTGCCGCTGCCCAACAGTACAATGGCAGACAACAATGCAAACTAGCCACAGACTGCACACAGCACAGCCAGTGATTTTTCATATAGCGCGCTACGTGGCGTTACCAATAAGAAAACATAAACAGCCTACTTACATAGCCCCCATGCTCCCCACAAAAAATTTTACAAATTTTTTTGGGCACTGGCCAATACATATTTGTTAAAAATTTTTTCATAATTACAATAACAAAGAAATCAAATGCACACACTTATTGATACAATGTTGGTCAAAAGCTAAAATTTTCTCACAGTCCATAAAGACAGTCCTCATCATTCGTCACAGTAAAATTGCAGTGTTTTTCTCAAAGTCTGAGCAGTAAAAGACAATGCACACAGACGTAGTGGATTTCCATGCAGTCTTGAAGAAGTAGTGTTGTCCTTCCAACGGAAAGACAGTGCTGACTCGACATGCAGACAGGTAATGGGCCACAACAGAGTAAACCCACAGCAGAGTCAATCGAAGTTTTGAAGAGTATTGGTAAGTCATCACAGAGCAGACCCACTGTAGTCCTGGTAGAGAGTATGGTATTGGTGGGCCATCAAAGATGCAGACCTACTGTAGTCCTTGTAGAAATAATGGTATTGGTGGGCCACCAGAGGTGCAGACCCACTGTAGTCCTTGTAGAGATGGCCAGCAGCCATCTGTTGCGATTGTGCAGGTGCACATTCACCATCGAAGAGTCTTGCGGAGAATATAGCAAGTCCATAAACCACCACTTGTGCACTCACAAAGTTTTTGAAATTGTCCTTAGAACAAACAATGCTGTTATCCAGTCCCTTGCTGAATTATTAACACACGTGCAAACACTAACAGTCCCTACTTCTCACAAAATGAAGTCAGATGTATGACAGATTTCTTCATTAATGTTATTGTCACGAAGCGGCAAGCTTCTCAGAGCATTACAGAAGATACAGAAAAGGTAGACGAAATGCCGCAAACTATTTAATTCATGACACAAGCACCAACAGAAAAAACCACAGGGATGACATAGCACAAACGACGGTTCTAAAGATTGAGACAGCTAAGTTGTTATCGTTGGCAGGGCTGTCGTAACCAAACTAGGATATCTCAGTTTTGGGCACAGTTCCTGAGGAAATAGGGCGACTGGGACATGTGCTGGGCGTCACTGGCTTTACTGGTCAGTGTGGAGACTGCAGGGCCGTGAAGGGTTAATATTTACAGCCCTGCCGCAGTTGCTAAATGTGGATTAAAGATAAACTTAAAGGTAGTCTTTGTAACAATATTAAGAATAGCTGTTAGTTAGCGTACATTGTGGTGGAGAGGTATAGGAGACAAACCCGAAGAGGGATAGCATTTCCTTACAATACTGAAGCCCTGAATGGGGTGCTACATGATATAAGATAGGGAAACATGAATTCCCGTGGTGCACAAGTTTTACAAAATATCCCTCGCTCCCCATCAAGACATTATATTAAAGTTACGCGAGGAAAGCCACACACTTCACGAACAGGTCGTGAGTGTAATGCTGTCATTCTATCACCAAAATATGAAGAAGAATTGGCAGATTCGAACAATGAGCATAAACTGATTTCACCCATCATCGGCAAATGTTCTGAATATCCGGAAAAGTTATATCAAACGAAACAAAATCGTAATTAGATAATGAACAACAGGACGTTATTTTCATTCGGAAATCGCATTCATTTCTTATGAAGAAAGCTAAAAGTATTAAACTTGGTTGTGAGAAGATCATCCAATAGGTAACTTACGATTCCTTTTCATAGCCTCACTGCCACCATGACAGAACTAAATCTATCCGAATACCAGGTCAGTTATGGACTACAGCTATGATGGAACCTCGTTCTCTCGTGATGTTTCTGAACACCAAATTATTAGAGCAGATGGAATCAAAAGCAGATGCAGTACTTCTGGGCGAGAAACCAACAGAGTCCTATTGTGCATACCGGCTGATGGAAAGATAACGCCAGTGTTTTGTGTGCTTAAAGATAAGTAAACATTTTTTAACATTAGGAAGTGAACGAGTTTGGATGAAGACCGCAGTGTTCTTTTGGCTCATAGAGGCAAGCATTACTAATTTATTACGGAAACGCAATCTACATTTTAAGCAAATACATCTGCGTATCTTAGGAACGCGAATGTTACTGTCATGAACGTGGCATCTCGCACCATCCACGCCTCACGATTCCTCTATGTTTAATTGCTACAGACACATGTCTACAATACAACTTCTCTGACACTGGTAATAAAGGAACTATTGAAATAAATGTGATTTTCCTCTCTACCATTAATATTCTTCTGTAGCACAGACAAGCCAAATAAAAGTGATGCGGCCTCTACGGATTATAGACATACTGGGTCTAGTTACAACAAAATCATGAGGTATCTGGGCGTATGTGAATTTCTTCGTTTGAATATTTCCGTAACTCAGACATCCAGAGATAGTTTTAAAAGGAACAAAGAGTAAGTTACATTCCGTAATAAATGGATACCACAAAGCATATCTCGAATAAAATATGAAAAGTAAGTAAAGCATGCTGCCTTTGTAAAATCGTGGCCCGATTATTCCGTTCTTTCTTATGGTTATACGAACATCAGTATCGTATATTTTCTGAAAGAAATTTGCTATTGAATTTGATTTGAAAGCAGGTAAACATACCCAACATATTGTGTGAAAATCAAAGCTCGCATGGTAACATTTAAGTGGTCGTCCTTCGCGGGCGCTGTTCAGGAGTATGACGGCAGAGAATTATCTTAAAGATGGTTGGACGAACTCTCTGCCTGGAATCTAACTGTGAATTGCTGAGTAATCCTGTAGATGTAGATATAGATGTATCTACTAACAAGCGAAGCAGGAAATATATTCTATAACATAATAAACTACAAACACAATATGTGAAGCCAAAGTTCGTGTTAGCGATTTCGTATGACGCACAGATGACTAAAAGTGGACCAAAAACATTTCTAACATATTTAATACAAACCAGAAGGAAGAATAACCACATATTTAACGATATAGAAACAACAAAACTACCATAGTGGCGTTGGGACTTTAGAAGTCAAGGAACGAGAAACCGGTGCCAAATGTTCCTGTGGACGCCGTGATAGACACAGTAAATTGATGAAAACATCTGTCAGGATAGAAACATGTAAAAGTATGAAAGGCAGCTCTATAAAGTTGTAAAACTTATCGTAGTCCTTAGATGGGCGACTAACGTATTGCCTCGCCCTTATCTACTTGTGACTAATTATTACAGTCACATTCTGGCCAATTTTATTTTCAGCTTTACACACAGACTTGGCTGAGGTTTAATTAAAGGTTTTTCAGAGTCCTTTTTGAGCTTCGACTACTATAAAACTAGCATTTTATTCACATGAAGTGTTGAGTGCTATTGACAAGGGATATCAGATCGATTCCGTGTTCGTGAATTTTCTGAAGGTTTTTGACACTGCACCACACAAGCGGCTTATAGTGAAATTGCGTGCTTATTGAATATCGTCTCAGGTATGTGACTCGATTTGTGACTTCCTGTCAGAGAGGTCACAGTCCATAGCAATTGACGGAAAGTCATCGAATACAACAGAAGTGACTTCTGGCGTTCCCCCTAGGCAGTGTTATAGGCCCTTTGCTGTTCCTTAGCTATGTGAACGATTTGGGAGACAATCTGAGTAGCCGTCTTAGGTTGTTTGCAGATGGCGCTGTCGTTTATCGACTAATAAGGTCATCAGAAGATCAAAGCAATCTGCAAAGTGATTTAGAAAAGGTAGCAGAATGGTGCGAAAACTGGCAGTTGATCCCCGATAAAATGAGGTGAATAAATCTTTGCGGTTTCCCTCCATAAAAATCACACACAAATTTCTCGGAGTATTATTGTATCACTGGCCCTTAATTGTCAGCTGACAACCATCGATATATACTGATAAGGAACACAATTAAATTAATAACAAAATAATTGCATTCCTATTACCCTAACATTTCATAACATCACTTCCAAATACCAAACCTCACTTCAGAATCTTCAGATGCGCAAATAACATTGCACAAGAAACTGTTGCTGGAATATGGAAGTTTCAGATTTCTAAATAAAATAGCACGAACGTGAAACACCAGCAAAACGCGAGGGGTCACGAGGAGAATGAACACTACAACTATACAATTATGTCAGACACATGCGAATACGCATTACATATTATGTAGGAGGTTTGATGAAATGTTGTTGGAAACACATTGAATAGTGAGAGGTTGTTGCTTATATGGTAGAGCCTTGAAAACATCCGAAGGTTTCAGTCAGATTACATGATGATAAGCAGAGATTTCCAAGTCAGATTTTTAAACTGTAAAGGGGGATTGCTATTCAACGAAATGGCACTAGAGACCATCATGTCTGGGTGTCAGGCAATATGGCTGGTGGCAGTAAGGTTGATAGCCCACCGGTGCCGGGGCCTCTGAATCCATGTCACCGCTGGTCACTGGGGCTCAGTTGGAAGCGGAACTCATCACTGAAGACAATTACACTCCAGTAAATGTGATTCCATGCCGAAGACATGTCCGAAGACGCCTCAGACAGTGGTGGGATACCAACCTGGAGCAGTGACAAATAAATTGGCAAAGCAATGATGAACCTAAGTAAACGAAATTTTCCCAGAACTGTTAAGACCTTTTGGACAACAGGCGATATAAAAATGGTACATGAAGTATATACGATGGCTGAGACAGGCGAAATCACCAATAGTGCAAGAATTCTGTAGTAATCCCAAGAACCGAAAAGGAAGGTGCTTAATAGTGTGAGGCTTACCGAAACGGTTGCTAAATGTTTCATTGTTGGAAAATACTAACACGAATTATTTAAATAATAATGGAACAGCTGGAAGAAGCTATCATAAAGGACGGTTTGTTTTGTTTCTGAAGAAATGTAAGAACACGAGATGCTGTACTGTCGTAAGGAGTTGCCTTAGAAGACACGTTGAATGAATCTCTGCATTAATACGAATTGTGAACACTACGACAGGAAATCACGAATCAAGTCACAGTCCAGCCTGTGACGACATTCCTTACGCACAGAATTTGACTACAAGCCACTTGTGAGGTACAGTGTTAAATGCCTTCTGGAAATCTAGAACGACGAAATCAATTGGAAATCCCGTGCCAGCAGCGCTCAGTACTTCGTCTGAATAAAGAGCTAGTTGTGTTTCACAAGAACGATGTTTTCTAAATGCGTGTTGACTGTTTGTCAACAGACCATTCTCTTCCAGATAATTAATAATGCTCGAACACAACAGATGTTCCAAAATCCTGCTGCAGATCGATTTTAATTATATGGCCCTATAATTTCGTGGATTACTCCTACTGCCTTTATTGAATGTTGGAGTGATCCGTGCAATATTCTAGTCTTTGTGTTACGAATATTTCGTTACGTAGTTACAATATTCAGTTGTAGATTCGTTGACCAAAATACACTCATTTAAGTTCTAGCATCAGAGATAAAATTCTGATGTATGGTACCTGTGAAGTCACGCTGGCTAGTTACCTAGATAGATAGATCTGAAGACATCAAGTGTGATCGAAACTAGTCAGCCAGTAAAAAAAATATGCAACTTGATTGGAAAAGTAAACTACATAAACAGTCGCTGATTTCCCTCGTCACGATTACGTTGGCCGTAATAAAATTCTGTGAGTGAAACTCTATCTACAACTTGCACAGATAACAGTGTCGTTTATAAAGAAAGGGGTGGCAGTAATTGAGAATGGAGAGAAAGATAGGGCTGCATTGTACACTATACATAACCGTTAAGGACATCCAAGTTCATATTAGGAAAAGTAAGTAAAATGGAGAAAAAACTGCAGTGTTCGCCGATGACTTTACATGAGGGCGTGTCGAAAAGTAATGACTCAGAATGTTATATGTGAAATCTCCCGCAACTTTTCATATAAAACAAACGTTGTTAACGTTCTATACTCTATTCTTCATGTCTTCATATTTGCAGCCCTCTTCGCTAGAGGTCGCCGAACGGTAGGTTGTAACATGGCAGTGTGTGACGTAACTATATCGGTGCGCGATAAGAAGCATGCTGCAATAAATTTTTGAATTCTAAGAGTTCATCCACATATGGAGGACTTTCTCCTTCACCATGGCAATGCCAGACCACTCAAAAGCGCTTCGACATCCTCAGCAATCCGACACCTTGGGTCCACTGTCTTCGATCATCCGCCACATCCGATTTTCGTCTCTTTCCAAAACATAATGAGGACGTCATTTTCATAGTGACGTAATGGTGCAAGCATAGGTGACGTTGTGGCTACATCAGCAAAGTCAGACATTCTACAGTGACGGCATCAACAAAGTGGTCTCTCATGTTTTCATCACCAGTGACCATGCTGAGAGCAAAAGACGTAGTGCAACAGCTGCAGAGATATTGAGCCATGCTCCCTCTATAGACGTCCAAAATTACAAAGGTGTTGCCGATGCAGGGTTTTGTGCACTAACTGATGTTTACATCTGAATCTACATCTTGATGGATACTCTGCAAATCACACTTATGAGGCTTGCAGAGGGTTCATCGATCAACCCTCACAATAATTGTCTGCTATTCCAATCTGATTTCCCTTAATTTATTTTGTTGATCGTTTCTCCCTATGTCGATCGGCGTCAGTATTTTGGCATTCGTGCGAGAAAGTTGATTATTGACATTTCGTGAGAAGATAGCGCCGCAACGAGAAACGCCTTGATTTAACGATGTCCACCACAGATCCGTATCACTTCAGTGACACCCTATCGCCTGTTTCGAGATAGTAAAAAACGTGTTGTTCTTCTTTGAACATTCTCGATATATTCCGTTAATCCTATCTGGTAAGGACCCCACACGGCGCAGCAGTACTCCAAAAGAGGACGGATAAGTGTAGCGTAGGCAGTCTCTTTAGTAGAACTGTTACATTTTTAAGTGTTCTGCCAACAAAACGCAGTCTTCAGTATGACTTCCCGGCAACGTTTTCTGCTTGTTCTACCCAATTTAACTTGTTAGTAATTAATTATCATTCTCAGGTATTTATACGAATTTACGGTTTTCACATTTGACTGATTTATCGTGTAACGAAAGTTTAACGGATTCTTTTTAGTACTCATGCAAATGACCTCACACTTTTCATTATTTATGGTCAAATGCCAATTTTTGCATCTTACAGACATCTTTCCTACGTCGTTTTGCAATTTGTGTTGACCTTTGATGACTTCTCCAGACGGTAAATGACAACATAGTCTGCTAACAACCTAATACGGCTGTTCACATTGTCTCCTAAATCATTTGTATAGATAAGGAACACTAAAATGAACGTCGCCTTTCTTCCACGGGTACGCATTTGACTTCCCGAAGCATGCGTATTGTTAAAAGTTAGCAGTAACAAATCCAGCGGCCCGCCGCTGAATTGCTTCGATGTATTCCATTAATATGACACGGTGCGGATGGCAGACAAATCTAGCAGTGATCAAGAATAAGTCACACTACTCTCCTACAAATGGTCTTCTATACAGTGAACCACTCTTTCCCAAAATTCTCCCAATAAACCGATGTGAACCAATCCACTACCCTATTACAGTCTTGACATGATCGTTACATCTGACATCGCTTTGCATCGTTACGCCTAGGTGTTCAGTCGACATTCCTGTGTCAAGAGCAACACTAATTCTGTATTTTAATATCATGGGTTTGTTATTCCTCCTCATTTGCTTAACTTACATCTGCTACATTTAGAGCAGGCTGCCGTTAATAAAGCCCGCTGGAAAGTTTGTCTATCTTGTATCATTCTACAGTCACGCAACCAGGACACGTTCCCGGTATAGCACAGCAACATCAGTAAACAACCGGAGGTTGATGCTCGTATTCGCTGTCGAGGTCAACATACTGGGATATATTACTAGAGAAGTCGTAGTCCCACTCACATATCTGACTACCTAACTTGTATGTTCGTACGTTCGTGAGTAGCATGCGGTGGGGCACCATGACAAATGCTCTTCGGACATCTAGAAATATGGAATCTTTCTTTTACGCTTGATCGATACTTTGCGGGTCAACATGTGAGAAAATGCCAAGCTGAGTTTTGAATGAGCGATGCCTTCTAAAATCGTACTGCTTCGTTGACAGAAGCTATCCCGTCTCAAGTAAATTTGTTATATTCTAACTAAGAAGATGTTCAATAATTCTGCATTGAAGTAATATTAAGGATATTCGTCTGTAGTTTTGTGGGCCCGTTCCTTTACGATAAAAGTGAGCTACGTGATGTGCCAATCCCATAGAGTAATCTTTGTAGAACTGTACTGCGATTCCGTCCATACCTGGCGGCCTATTTCCTTTCAGTCCTTTTGGTGGCTGTTACTAAAGTGGTGGTCAAAATTAAAGTAACAAACCGCGGATGGCCCGTTGTGTGCCTAATTCATGTTATACTCATACAAACAGTCAAGACGTCCATAGATCCTGTTGTCCATGGAAGGTGGCATTCCAGTCAACGAACAACCACGCATATTATCACGTCAGGGCACCTATAAAAAGGTAAAGTGTTTGCCAAGTCCCTCATAAACACTCGCTGTAAACAAAATCACAGACGGTGTAATATGGTACAGAGAGGAAGACCATCAGACTCTCTGCGATGGAGGACCACAGGAAGGATGGAAGCAGGACAGTAGCAAACAGATGTGGCCGAATGGCGTAATGTGAATCTCTCTTTTATTTCTCAGACGTGGTGACGGTTTATAGAGACCGAAACCGTATCCCTAAGACCAGGGAAAGGCCCAGTACGTGTGAAATCAGGAAGGAAGGACCATTTTGGATGTAAGGGCACGACGGTGCCACCTTAGTACTGCACGGCAGCTGGCTTCTAACATCGCAGCATTCACTGGACGTGTTTAATCGACACAAATGGTGTACAGAAGGCTTCAGCAGAGTGTCCTATATTGCCGGGAACCTGCTGTATGTGTACCTCTGACGCGTCTTTACAGAAGGGAACGTGTAGAGGGGAGTCATCAACATGCCACCTGGATGGTCGAACAGTGCGTCAATGTTCTTTTTCCAGATGACTCCCGATTTGGTCTGGAGAGAGATTCCCGACGGATTCGTATCTGAAGGGAACGCGGAACACGATTTCGGAACACGAACTTGTGGAAAGAGACCCATATCGGGGAGCATCTCTAATGGTATGGGCAGAGATTATGTTGACCACTCGAACACCTCTTCATGAAATTGTGCAGGTGACTCGGCAAATTTTATCTGCTATCAGGTATCGTGACGAGATATTGGGACCACATGTGCTGTTGTTGCGAGGTGCTGTGGGCCCAGAATTCTGGACGATAATGCGGGACATCATAGAGCACGGGCGACTGATGTTTTCTTGGAAACGGAAGATATCCCACGCTTGAGGTGGCCTGTTCGCTCTCCCAATTTGAATCCCATAAAGCATATTGGGGTCTCACTAGGGAGATGGGTTCCATCAAATACGCATCCACCAACCACTCACTTTCCAAGACTTGCGAGCAGCTCTGCAGGAATAATGGGTGTTATTGCCTTCCGATCTGATCACTTAATCGTCGAAAAGATGTGGAATAATTTCAGAGAGTTAGTATCGATGGCAATTGAGAGATATATACCACATAAATTAATAAGTGATGTTACTGATCCCCCAAGGTACAAAAAACCGGTCATATCGTCTCTGGAGAAGCAACAACGATACTATGCTAAATTTAAAAGAACGCAAAATCCCGAAGCTTGGCAAAGTTATGCAGAAGTTGTGCTCCAATGCAAGAAGCTTTTAATAGTTTCCGCAACGAAACTCTGCCTCGGAATCTAGCAGAAAACCCAAAGAGATACTGCTCATACATAAAGGACCCCTGTATCAAGACGCAGTCAATACCTTCCCCTACGCGATAACAAAGGTGAAGTCACTGATGACAGTCCACTAAAGCAGTATTAGAACTAGATATCCTTGGTGTAGCAAAGCAGCTTAAATCACTTAATAAAGGAGAGTCCTGCGGTCTAGATTGTATACCGGTCAGGTTTCTTTCAGAGTAAGCTGATAAAATTACCCCTTATTTAGCAATTATATACAACCGCTTGCTCATAGAAAGATCTGTACCTACAGACTGGAAAATTGCTCAAGTCACCCCAGTACCCAAAAAGGGACATAGGAGTAATCCACTGAACTACGTTCCCGTATCACTGAAGTCGAGCTGCAGTAGAATTTTGGAACATATACTGTGTTCGAGCATTATGAATCACCTCGAAGAAAACGACTTATTGACACATGTAAGCGTAGGCTTCCGCGGCCGTTGTCTTCTTCAATAAAATTCTTCAGGGTATCAGACCGCATCGTCATAATTTTAAAATGCGCCAACGTTTCGGCCAGCGTTGCAGCTAGCCTTCATCAGGGCCTTACGTTAACGTAAGGCCCTGATGAAGGCTAGCTGCAACGCTGGCCGAAACGTTGGCGCATTTTAAAATTATGACGATGAGGTTATTGACACATGTCCAGCACGGATTCTGAAAATATCGTTCTTGTGAAACAGAACAAGCTCTTTGTACTCATGAATTAATGAGTGCTATCGACAGGGGATGTCAAATTAATTCCTTATTTTCAGATTTCTAGACGGCTCACGGCACCGTTCCTCACAAGCGTCTTCTAACCAAACTGCGTGTGACTGCATTCAAGGTTTCTTGTCAGAAAGGTCACAGTTCGTACTAACACACGGAATGTCATCGAACCGAGCAGAGGTAATATCCGGTATTCCCCCATGAAGTGTTATAGACCCTCGATTCTTCTTCATCTGTATTAACGACATAGGAGACAATCTGACTAGGCCTAATAGACTGTTTGCAGATGATGCTGTCATTTACCGTCTTCTAAAGTCATCAGATGACCAAAACGAATTAAAAAATGATTTAGATATGCGAAATGTGGCAGTTGACCCTGAACAAAGAAAAGTGAGAAATTAGTCACATGTGTACAAAAGAAATCCGCTAAACTTCAATTACGCGATAAGTCAAACAAATCTGAACGCTGCAAATTCGACTAAATACTTAGTGACTGCAATTACAAATAACGTAAATTGGAAAGATCACATAGATATTGTTGTGGGTAGAACAACCCAAAGACTGCGATTCATTGCCAGAACACTTAGAATGTGCAACAGGTCTACTATGGAGACTACTTACACCACGCTTGTCCGCGTTATTCTAGAGCATTGTTGTAGGGTGTGGAATCCGCATCAGGTGGGACTGACGGATAACATTGGAAAAATTCAAAGAAGGATAGATAGTTTGGCATTATCTCGAAATGGGGGAGATAGTGCCGTAGACATGACACGTGAATTTCAGTGGCAATCATTAAAACAATGGCGTTTTTCGTTGCGACGCGATCTTACCACGAAATTTCAATCACCAGATTTCTTCTATGATGGCGAAAACATTCCGTTGGCACCCATCTTCATTGGAAGAAGTGATCACCGCGATAAAATAAGATAAACCAGGTCTAGCACAGAAAAATTTAAGTGCTCGTTTTTCCAGCATGCCGTTCGAATGTGGAACGGTAGAGAGACAACTTGAAGGTTTTTTATTGAAACCTCATCCAGGCACTTTATTCGCAAAAGCAGAGTAATGACGTAGGTGTACATGCAGATGTAGGTGTGGAACATGAGATTGATTGCATCATTCACAGAATACCCCACCGTTATTAGTTCTGTGTTGCTGCCACAGTTGGTCACACCCGTATTGAGCACATTAACCAGTTGGCGGAATGTTTGTGCAAATGTGTTAAGTCTCAAGAAAGGAAGAACATATTTGTATGTTTCAGTTGTTTACGTTCTGTATTAGTTACATTGTTTCTACTGTACTATCACCTGTTTGTAATATTTTGTGGCAAAATAAACGCAACCTTGCTTAATTTCAGTTTATTGCTTTAATTTTTGACACCAGTGTATGTCCTCCACACGGGAATCTGTTTAATGGTCAAACGAGGGTAAACTTTTATGATTCTCCTGCGCAAAATATTTCTTAACCATGAAATCTAAAACTTCAGCTTTCCTTTTGCTATCTTTTACAGACTGATCAAGGAGTGAACAGATGGGAAGCCAGAGACCCACTTGGCGATCTTAAGTCTCCTCGTCTGCCTTGGTATTTTCAGTATCATTGATTCTGTTCAGTTGTAAATACTGGAGCTACTTAGTGTGCTTCTGCATTTTATCCTTATCACTTGTTTCATCGTCAGGTTAGTTTCTATTAGTTCTGTTTCGGCACCTGTGTGAAATACAACTTACCGGCGAACACGGAAGTTCCGACGTCCTGAGCATTCATGCCAACTCGGTCCAACTTTAAAGAGGCGGCTTGGCGCGTCCTATTCAGCAAAGGCTATTTCAGCTGGAGTAAACAAAACTCCTGCTTCCTGGTGCCACCACCTGCTGCCGTCCTTTCACCCGCAACCCAGCTCCACAGCCGACAAGTCGGGAGTGTCTCGGCAGCCAACTCAGCGGCGGCGCGCACAAAGCGGCCTCTATCTGCTGCGGGCGGCAGTGTGGGCTGCCTATCTGCAGGCGCTCGCAGGCAGCCGGACGCTCGATGGAGCGTGGAATCGGCCGGCAGCTGCTGTGTGCTCCGTTAATGACTGCCCACCTGTGCCAGATAGGCCCGTGCAGCCGGCGGCGGCCAGAATGAGATTAAAACTCATTTGCGCCCGCGCTCGCTCCATTGTGGCTCGTGGAAAGGTCCCGGCCACAACTGCTGCCGATACGAGCGATCAGTTGTTGCTGTGTTTTTGTGGGCAGCGGCTCCTAGTTAGGCCGTCAACTGAAGTAACACTACCAGACGGTTCTAACACGGGTATGTTTTGTTTGGTAACACAAATGTGGAAATGGGGAGAGTGGACGTTCATTTCTCTCAACCGATGATCCGAGTGGAGTATTGATGGCACCAGAATGCTAAATGTAGTGCTATTCTGCTGCTGCGCAAGAGGACTGTAGTAAAGAGCTGCTACCTCTCAGGCTATTTGTCTTCTGTTGCCTCATATGTGTCTTCTGTTGCCTCATATGCTATGTGTTTCCTATTATGTAAAGTTTTGGATCAACTCACATGGAAATTTACTGCTGAAAGTACGTTCGCTTATAATTTAGGAGAGGTTGCAACCAACTGGAAACGAAGGTACATTGAATCCATTGACCTAGGTTTCGACAGTTCTAAAATTGCTCTTTTCTGAAGATATAATGGACTACGTTCTACGTTTCATCACATGCTGGTAAAGTACACTGAATAAAGGCAAATGGCTCTTGTCACAGGATACATTTATCCTACAAACACAAATAATCACAGGTCATGACGTAACAGTGCAGAAAAATAGTGTTTCGGGTTTAAGTTTAAATGCCATTAACATACGGTTCTTGTAGGCGTAAAAGTTGACCTACACAACTTGGTCAGAGCAGACCGAAAATTTTATAAGGGTAGTGCAGGGTAGGCTGTGTTGAGAAACAATTGTCAAGAAATAAATCAATACGTTAATTAGCACTGAAGACAGCATGAACAAATTGAACTTATGATTATTTGTGTTCGTAAGATGAATGTCTCCTATGACAGGAGCCGTCTTGCTTTCAATAAATGCACTTTATCGACCTGTGATGAAAGAAGTTCCATTGTACCACGTGAAGAAGACAATTTTCAAAATTTAGAATAGAAGGAAAACGCTTCAAATAAATCTTTATTACCAACTGCTTGGCTTTACCACCATACAGCTGCTGAATTTACAGTTTTATTAAGGTTTTGAGGTGACTTATGTTGCTAATACACCAGTACTTAATGTTAAACTATGAATTTCTTCCAAGCAGCTGTCGCTAAGATTTTCAGGAAATATGAAGGTCTGTTAGGGATCAGTATCAGCCCTCAAATTACATCAAACCAAATAATACAAACAATGAATCACCTGCGTGGATAGCCCTCAGTGCTAAAGTGTCACTTCCAGGAAGGAAAGTACTGCCCATCCTGGATGGACTCCATCCGGCAAGTTAACGTTGAGGGTCTGTGTTCCGACCAATCTCATAGTGTTTTTCAGGCGGTTTCCCACATACCACTAACTGAATACTGACCGTTAGCGAAGAACCGCCTCAGGTACTCGATTCGCAAACATTAGGAGAACTTCTGTCCACATTTTCCTAATAATATTGCACGCAATCAGCTGGGGAAGACACATTCCGTGCCAGGGTGTAAAAGGGTGGTCACAGGAAAGGCTTCGGCCAACTCTTACACTAACCATCCCGCATTCATTAATAACCATGCCGTCCTTGCGCCTATGCAGGAAGAGCCCAACAAGAAGAAAATGAAAACAGTCCATCATAGTTTCTAAATTTGTAGTTTCTTTTAGGAGACTAAAAACATACTGAGATAAACGCCCTACATATGACGAAAGTGTTAGGCTGATTAACAGATACCGTCAACCCTGTGAAACCACTACATTGTAGCACAGTTTCCTTTATGACTGTTACGTCTTATCATGCATTATAGAACTCAACATACACTGCTGAGACAGAAATTGTAACTACCACCCAACCAGTGCCCCCTGATGGCATGGTTGGCACAAGACGTGAGAAGCGAAATACACAAGCGGAGTAGAGACCAATGGAGAATCATGGTAGCGACGACACGCGCCACAAACGTGAAAATACAATGTCATGACCATCCCACATCCATTAATAACAATACCGTAATTGCGCCTATGCGGGACAAGAGCACAACAGGAAGAAAATGAAAACAGTCCATCATAGTATCAAAATTTGTAGTTTCCGTTAGGAGATTAAAAATATACTTAGATAAACACCCTATATATGCCGAAAGTGTTAGGCTGAATAACACATACCGTCAACCCTGTGAAATCACTGCATTGTAGCCCAGCTCCTTTTAAGACTGCTACGTCTTATCATGCATTATAGAACTCAGCATACACTGATGAGACAATGAGTGTGACTACAACCCAACTGAGTTTCCTCTGCTGGCGTTGTGGGCACAAGACGTGAGAAGCGAAATACAGAAGTGGAGTACAGAACAATGGAGTATCATGATAGCGACGATACGGGGAGCAAACATGAAAATACAATTCGTAAGCGACTTTGAGAAATAGAGGACTTATATGCCGTTGTGCCTGAGAAGACGCAGCTCGGAAAGGGCGAAGCAAGTTGACTGTTCGGATACAACGGTCGTAACAATCCGTGGAAAGTGACTGAAGAATGGAAATCATGAGTACCTGAAAAGGTATTACACGTCCACCCCCATCACACAACATGCAGAAGAAAGGGGTGAACATAACGTTCAGCAACAGACGAAGCGTAAAAGTTTCCACAGCGATCCAACGAAAACAACTAATCCGAAAGCAGTGAACCGGGGTCATCAAGATTCGACCATGGGTCGATGGAAACGTGACCCTCGGTCGGATCACAGCAGGTCGATGGTAACGTCTGGAAATGATGTCATCAATGGGAGTGGGCATTCTGCGCCACAGACAGTAGCCAATTGAGAAGTGTAATGTCTTTTTTGTCACCAGTCTTCTGGTTTGATGCGGACTGCCACGAATTCCTCACCTGCGTCAGCACCTTCATCACAGAGTAGCTCTTGCAACATACGTCCTCAATTATTCGATGGATGTGTCCCAGTCTCTATTTTCATCTACAATTTTTAATCTTAACAGCTCCCTCTATTACCACAGAAATTATTCCTAATGTTTTAGTGGATGTCCTGCTTCTTGTCAGGTTCCCACACATTCCTTTCCTCGCCGATTCTCCGCAGAACCCCCTCAGTCATTACCTTACCCCCTAGTCTTCAACATTCTTCTGTAGCAACACATTTCAAGTACTTCGATCCTCTTCTTTCCCGGTTTTCCCTCAGTCCATGTTTCACTGCCATACAATGCTGTACTCCAGATGTAAATTCCCAAAACCTTTTTTTTGCTCAAATTAATGCTTATATTTGATACTAATAAACGTCTTTTGTCCAGGAATGCACTTTTTGGCGGTGCTAATCAGCTTTTTATGTCCTCCTTGCTCCGTCCGTCATGCATTATTACGCTGCCTAGTTAGGAGAATTCCTTAACTTCATCCACCACGTGATCATCAATCTTGATGTTAAGTTTCTCGTTGTTTTCATTTCTCCTACATATCATTAAGTTCGTCTTTGTCCCATTTACTCTCCGACCATATTCAGCACTGATTAGACTGTTCATTCCAAGCAGCAGATGCTGTAATTCATCTTACCTTTCACTGAGGTCAGAAATGTCATTATCAGATCATTTCACTGATATTCTCGCACCTTGAAATTTAGCTGCGCTCTTGAAACTTTATTTCCTCATTGCTCCTTCGACATATAGACTGAACACTAGGTGCCAGAGACAATATACCTGTCTTACACCCTTTTAATGCGAGCACATCGTTCTTGGTCTTCCACTCCTATTGTTCCCTTTTGGTTCTTGTGCAAATTGTATATTACTCGTTTTCCATTACAGTTAATCCTATTTTTCTTAGGATTTTGAACATCTCGCACTACTTGACAATGACGAACTCTTTTTCCAGGCCGGCCGGTGTGGCCGTGCGGTTAAAAGCGCTTCAGTCTGGAACCGCGTGACCGCTACGGTCGCAGGTTCGAATCCTGCCTCGGGCATGGATGTGTGTGTTGTCCTTAGGTTAGTTAGGTTTAATTAGTTCTAAGTTCTGGGTGACTGATGACCTCAGAAGTTAAGTCGCATAGTTCTCAGAGCCATTTGAACCATTTGTCTTTTTCCAGGTCGACAATTCCTATGAACGTGTCCCGATTCTTTTGTAGACAAAAATTATTCCATTGCATCGCGGCAGCGCGATACAGCAATCAGTTTCGTATTATTTCGAAATAAAACAGTCTTGGTTGCTAAATTCTTTAATGTCAATAACGCTGTTCACTATTTTGAGTATCGTCACATAGTGAAAAGGAGCTGGATATGAAACCCATCCCCTATATAGGCATATAAAATGGAAAATGTACGCATATCCGGTTACTGTTGCATCCATTTCCCACTTCATGTGGCTATATGACGGATATCTCTCATATACAGGTACTTTGACACAAGATGATGAGGTCACCAAAGTGTGAAAAGCATCATTGACATTAAAAGTTTTCGCAACCGCGATCTTTTTTATTCTGAAATGACCTTTTTCTTGCTTTCATTATCAACCGAAACATTAGGAAAGCCCCTCTTGTGCTCTCATCTTCCTAAAGACAAAGTCATCGTCACCTATGCATGAATTCTTAAGCTGTGTGTGATTATTCACGCATTTGTCATCTCTTGCAATATTGAGAATTGTGTGGATGATATTTTTCCAAAAGTCAGATGGTGTGACGCCAGTCTCACACATTCTACACACCAAGGTCAAAACCCGTTTTGTTTACACTGCAGCCTGTGATTTTAGAAATTATGATGGACTGTTATCTATCCCTACTGCCGTATTCTTCTTTAATTCCTATCTCTTCTATATCGATTCCTGATTCTTCTTCCATCATTTCGCCAGCGAAGTCTTCTCATTTCCAGAGGCACTGAATGTGCTCTTTCCACCTATCTGCTCTCTCCTCTGTATTTAACTGTGGAATTCCCATTAAACACTTAATATTACCACCCTTGATTTTAATTTCACCGAAGATTGTTTTGACTTTTCTATTTGCTGATTCAGTCCCTCTCACACTCATTTCTTTTACGGTTTCTTCAGATTTTTCGTCCAGCTATTTCGCCTTAGCTTCACTGCACTTCCTATTTATTTGATTCCTAAGTCACTTATGTTTCCGTATTCCTGAATATCCCGGAAAATTTTTGTACTTCCTTGTTTCATCCATTAACTGAAGTATTTCTTGTGTTACCCATGGTTTCTTCGCTCTTACCTTCTTTGAACTTATGTTTTCCTTCTCAACTTCTGTTACTGACTCTTTTAGAGAAGTCCATTCGCCTTCAGCTGAACTGCCTACAGAGGTACTACTTATGGACCTTCCTAACACCTTAAAGAACTTCAAGTTTATCACTTAATTCCCTAGTACGTCTGTATCCCACTAGTTTGTGAATTGATTCTAGCTGATTAGTTTCTTATAACTTTAGCGCACTCTTCATCACTGCAAAATTATGGTCAGAGTCTATATCTGCTCCCGAGTATGCCTTACATTCCAGTTTCTGATATCGGCATCTGCTTTATCAGGGTGTAATCTAACTTCAATCTTATCATACCACCTGGGCTTTTCCTACTACAACTATTCCTCTTGTGATTCTTAAAGAGAGTATCTGCTATTACTAGCTGAAATTTATTGCAGAACTTAAATATTCTCCCCTTTCATTCATAGTACCAAGACCATATTCTCCCGTAACCCTTTCTTCTGCTTTTTCTCACACAATCGCATTCCAGTCCTCCGTTACTATTAGATTCTCATCTCCTTTAACGTACTGAATTACCCGTTCAGTATCCCCATATACTTTCTGTATCTGTTCATTTTCTGTTTCCGACGTCGGCATGTGTACCTAAACTGTCGGCTACAGGGGACATTCTCGTTGGCTCCCATGGCAGTTGTGGTACTGATCGAAAGCCCCATGATAACGCCATGATAACTGTAGACCACGAAGTCTTCCATGTGGCAACTTTTTCATCTCAGAGTACCACTCGTAACCTACGTGTTCAATTATTTGCTGCATACATTCCAATATCCGTCCTACTCTACAGTATTTACTCTCTACAGCTCCCTCTAATAACATGAATGTCATTTCTTGATGTCTTCACTGAAGTCCTATCATTGCCCCTTCTTCTTGTCAGTGTTTCCCACATATTCCTTTCCTCTCGAATTTTGAGCAGTTCTTGCTCATTCCTTACCGTATTAGCCTTCTCCCGTCGAGCAGTGTGTCAGCAGTGCGCAAGTAGCAGCATTACTGCATTTACTAGGCATCCTTGTATTTTAACAACCATTTAAATTTTGTGTCGAATTGATTGTGCTCTCTGTAGATAGTTCAAACGTTCTTTGCACAACAGTATTTAGCATGGATAGGGACTGCGGCTGCTGTCTTCGGAAGAGATCTGAGTTGGCATCCCTTCGTTATCAACTTCAGGCAGTGTTGGCTTCCGTCACACAGCTTGAGGCTGTTGCCAGTGGGAATCACTGTGGGGGGCCGGACGGGGGCTTGTTGGGGACGGCAAGCTCGTCACACACATCCCCCGATCGGATTATGGCTGTGGCTCCCCGGGATACTGCCTACATTGAGGCTGACCCCTCACCTGTGGTAGAGTAGGAGGTCGTCTCGAGGTGTGGCAGGGGTGAAAGACATTCTGCAGGGCTGAACGGAAGGCCTCTCCAGTTCGTCTGACGAACCAGTTTTAGGGACTGTTTCCAGCTGATACTGATCTTCAGCCAGACATGGCTGCTTGTCCTGTTCCAGCGGTTGCCCCTCAGTATGCAAGATCCGGAAGGTCGCAGAGGGTGTGCTTAATGGTAGTTGGAAGCTATAACGTCAGGCACGTAATGGAGTCCCTTAGGGATATGACTGCAATGGAGGGGAACAAAACCAATGTTCACTCCGTGTGCATACTGGGAGAAGTCATTGCAGATGAGGAAAGGGTCTTTCCAGATGCCATGATGAGTACATGGTGCTTCCATCTGCAGGTGGTCGCTCATGTCGGCACCAATGATGTGTGTCGCTATGGATCAGAGGTAATCCTCTCTGGCTTCCGGCGGCTATCTGATTTGGTGGAGACTGCCAGTCTCACTAGCAGGACCAAAGCAGAGCTCACCATCTGCGGGACTGACTGCAGACCTTTGATGCAGAGCCGAGAGGGGCGTGGGGGGGGAGTCTGAATCAGAGGCTCAGACAGTTCTGCGACCGTGTGGGCTACAGATTCCTCGACTTGCGCCATAGGGTGGTGGGGTTTCGGGTTCCGCTGGATAGGTCAGGAGTTCACTACACACAGCAGGTGGCTACATGGGTAGCAGGGGTTGTGTGGCGTGGACTGGGCGGTTTTAGGTTAGATGGCCTCGAGAAAGTACAGAAAGGGCAACAGCCTCAAAGGGTGTGGGGCAAAGTCAGCACATGCAGGGACCAAGCAGCAATCGGTGATGTAATTGTAAACTGTCGAAGCTGCGTTGGTAAAGTACTGGAACTTCAAGCGCTGATAGGAAGCACCGAAGCTGAAATCGTTGTAGATACGGAAAGCTCGCTGAAGCCAGAGATAAATTCTGCCGAAATTTTTACAAAGGCACAGACAGAGTTTAGAAAGGATAGATTGCATGCAGTGGTGACGTGTTTGTCGTTGTTAGTAGTAGTTTATCCTGTAGTGAAATAGAAGTGATTAGTTCCTGTGAATTATTATGGGTGGAGGTTATACTCAACAATCGAGATAGGTTAATAATGGGCTCCTTTTACCGACCTCCCGACTCAGCAGTATTAGTGGCAGAACAACAGAGAGAAAATCTGAAATACATTTCACATAAATTTCCTCGGCATGTTATAGTCTTAGGTGGAGATTTCAATTTACCAGATATAGACTGGGATACTCCGATGTTTAGGATGGGTGGTAGGTACAGAGCATCAAGTGACATTTTACTGAGTGCACTATCCTAAAACTACCTCGAGCAATTAAACAGAGAACCGACTCGTGGAGATAACATCTTGGACCTACTGATAACAATCAGACCCGAACTTTTCGTTTCTGTAAGCGCAAAATAGGAAATCAGTGATCATAAGTCCGTTGCAGCATCCCTGAATATGGAAGTAAAAAGGGATATAAAAAAAAGGAAGGAAGGTTTATCTGTTTAGCAAGAGTAATAGGAGGCAGATTTCAGACTACCTAACAGCTCAAAATGAAAATTTCTGTTCCGACACTGACAATGTTGGGTGTTTATGGAAAAAGTTCAAGGCAATCTTAAAATGCGTTTTGGATGGGTATGTGCCAAGTGAAACTACGGTGGATGGGAAAAACTCACCGTGGTTCAACAACAAAGTTAGGAAACTACTGTGAAAGGAAAGAGATCTTCACTGCAAATTTAAACGCAGCCAAAACCTCTCAGACAAACAGAAGCTATACGATGTCAAAGTTAGCGTAAGGAGGCTATGCGTGAAGCGTTCAGTGAATTCGAAAGTAAAATTCTGTGTACCGATTTGACAGAAAACCCTAGGTAGTTCTGGTCTTACGTTAAATCAGGAAGTGGATCGAAACAGCATATTCAGACGCTCTGGGATGATAATGGCATTGAAACAGAGGATGACACGCGCAAAGCTGAAATACTAAACACCTTTTTCCAAAGCTGTTTCACAAAGGAAGACTGCACTGCAGTTGCTTCTCTAAATCTTTGCGTGAACGAAAAGGTGGCAGACATTGAAATAAGTGTCAAAGGAATAGAAAAGCCACTGAAATCACTCAACACAGGAAAGTCCACTGGACCTGACGGGATACCAATTCGATTCTACACAGAGTACGCGAAAGAACTTGCCTCCCTTCTAACAGCCGTGTACCGCAAGTGTCTAGAGGAACGGAAGGTTCCAAATGATTGGAAAGGAGCACAGGTAGTTTCAGTTTTCAAGAAGGGTCGTCGAGCAGATGAGCAAAACTATAGGCCTATATCTCCGACATCGGTTGTAGAATTTTGGAACATGTTTTTTGCGCGGTATCATGTCATTTCTGGAAACCCAGAATCTACTCTGTAGGAATCAACATGGATTCCGGAAACAGCGATCGTGTGAGACCCAACTCGTTGCAGTTCTGCACTGTCGCCTGATAAAGTAAGAGCCTACGGAATATCAGACCAGCTGTGTGGCTGGATTGAGGAGTTTTCAGCAAACAGAACATAACATACTGTGCTCAATGGAGAGACGTATACAGATGTTAAAGTAACCTCTGGCGTGCCACAGGGGACTGTTATGGGACCATTGGTTTTCCTAATATATGTAAATGACCTAGTAGATAGTGTCGGAAGTTCCATACGGCACTTCGAGGATGATGCTGTAGTATACAGAGACGTTGCGGCATTGGAAGATTGCAGCGAAATGCAGGAAGATCTGCAGCGGATAGGCACTTGGTCCAGGGAGTGGCAACTGACCCATAACATAGACAAATGTAACGCATTGCGAATATATAGAAAGAAGGATCCTTTATTGTATGATTATATGATAGCAGAACAAACACTGGTAGTAGTTACTTCTGTAAAATATCTGGGAGTACGCGTACGGAACAATTTGAAGTGGAATGATCATATAAATTTAATTGTTGGTGACGCGGGTGCAGGTTGAGATTCATAGGGAGAGTCCTTAGAAAATGTAGCCCATCAACAAAGCAGGTGGCTTACAAAACACTCGTTCGACCTATACTTCAGTATTTCTCATCAGTATGTGATCCCTACCAGGTCGGGTTCACAAAGGAGATGGAGAAGATCTCTTCACAGGGTTATTTGGTAAGCGTGATAGCGTTACAGAGATGTTTAGTAAACTCAAGTGGCAGACTCTGCAAGAGAGGCGCTCTGCATCGCGGTGTAGGTTGCTGTCCAGGTTTCGAGAGAGTGCGTTTCTGGATGAGGTATCGAATATATTGCTTGCCCCTACTTATACCTCCCGAGGAGATCACGAATGTAACATTAGAGAGATTCGTACGCGCACGAAGCCTTTCCGGCAGTCGTTCTTCCCACGAACCATACGCGACTGGAACAGGAAAGGGAGGTAATGACAGTGGCACGTAAAGTGCCATCCGCCACACACCGTTGGGTGCCTTGCGAGGTATAAATGTAAATGTAGACGTAGATGTATTAGTGCACCTAATTTTCAACATTCATCTGTAGCACCACATCTCAAACGCTTTGATTCTCTTCTGTTCCAGTTTTCCATCAGTCCACGTATCCAGCCACACAATTTTGTGCTAGAAGTCGACATTCTCAGAAAGTTCCTCGTCCAATTGAGGCCCATTTTTACTGCTAGTAGACTTTTCTTCACCAGGAATGCCCATTTCTCAGCGCTGGTCTGCCATTTATGTCTTCCTAGCTACTCCCTTATGGTTTATTTTGCATCTAGGTAGCAGATTCCTTAGCTTTATCTACTTCGTGATCATGAATCCTGATGTTAAGTTCCTCGCTGTACTCATGTCTGCTACTTCAAATTATGTTTATTTATCTTCGATTTACTGTTTGCCCACATTCTGTACTCATTGGACTGTTCATTCCATTCAGCAGAGCCTGTAATTCTTCTTCACCTGCATTGAGGAGAGCAATATCATCAGCGAATCTGATCACTGACAAAATTCTGTTTTCAGTTTTAATTCCACTCTCTTTTATTTTCATCACTGCTTCTTCGATTTGCAAACTGAATTTTGTCTTGTATAATTTTAATCCGAGCATTTCTTTCTTGTACTAATTGTACATTACTATCCGCCATGCCGCTTTTTTTGGGTCATCAGTCTTCTGAATGGTTTGATGCGGCCCACCACGAACTTCTCCATATAGCTCCACACAGATCGAACGTCAGAGAGGCAGACCTGTCACGAATAAGTTTGTCTGAGATGCGTGAGGTCTAAACCGTCGGTACAGATGGGTCCTCACCACAGGCTCCCCAGTGAAGACCAGTGCTAGTGCGGAGTCACGCCCTGGACAAGTGTCTCAAGTGCACCACACTCATAACAAAAGTCAAGACCTGTATCCTCTCCAGACCGGAGTCTGAATTAGAAGAGCGACTCGAGACAGGAGTCTGAACTGGAATGGACAAGTGTCTCAAGTGCAGCATCATTTTCCATGACATCTCGGTAAACTGGGCTGTGTGCGGACGCGGGAGTAGCTGGTCACAGTTCGCTTGCAGTTGTGGGCTATGGTCAGCCACCTCCAGGCTGCTGCTTCTGTGGCGGAGGGGAGGTGGGACGGATAATGTGGAGAGTGGCACGGGACGCAGCTGTCACCTGTTTTGCCCATTGTCTCTGCTTCCGAGGCAGTGCTGGTGCACACCACACGATGGATCCCCCCTCACAGCAGGATGAGTGGCGTGTGGCAACGCGTTCTCGTCGCTCGAGGCGAAGGGCCAGTGTGGAGACTGGCAGCCTGGCCTCGCCCATCCACCCTATGGCAGCTTCTTCAGCAGGGTACGGCGGTCACACGAGGGGAAGGATTTACTGGTTATTAGGAGCTCCAATGTTAGGGGCGTTATAGAACCCCTTAGGCAGAACCGTTCAGGGCTGGAAAGAAAGCCAATGGAAGACGATATATCTGTTGGGGGGGGGGGGGGGGGAGCACTCATCCGGGATGTAGTGGTGGCCTTGGGGTGGCCATCGAGCGTGCAGGCTGCAGTTGTCTGCAGTTTGTGGCTCATGTCGGTACCCACGCTGCTCGTCGCATGGGTTCTGAGACGATCCTCAGTTCGCACATATGGCTGGCGGACTTAGTGAAGACTATATGGTGCCAGCAGAGCTCGCAATTTTGCAGCATCGTTCCCAGAGTTGATCGGATCCTTTGGTCTGGAGCTGAGAGGAGGGTCTTAACCAAAGGCTTCGCCGACTCTGTGACTGCCTTGATTGCACATTTCTGGATCTGTATTATCTTGTGAGATATATAGGTCTCCAATCGACAGGTCAGAGGTGCACTACACAAAGGAAGCAGAGTACTTATGGAATGCACATGAAGGTGTTTTCGTCTAAGCAGTAGTTCGAGATCCTCTGATAAACACTCACCAGTCGAATCACAGCAGGCGAAGTGAAACGACGTTCAGAATAAAGACAATTCGACTGTCACAATTTTTTCAGTGAACTGTCGATGTATTCGTAATAAAGATTCCGAATTTACTGACCTCCACGAAAGTTCTCGCTCTCAAGTTATTTTTGGGGCTGAGAGCTGGCTGAAACCCGGAGCTCTGAGATATTTAGCGGCTCGTGGAACGTGTATCGGAAAGACAGATTAGAGGCCATGGGAGCGTGAGTTTTCATTGCAGTTGACAAAAGAATTGTCTCTATTGAGGCCGAAGTTGAGCGTGACAGTGAAGCAGTCTCGTTACATGTAACAGATGTAGGTGAAACTAAACTAATTGTAGGATGTTTCTACAGGCCACCCGATTCAGCTGTGACAGTTCTAGAGTCATTCAAAGAAAGTATACGGTCAATAGCCGCTTAAATTCTCAGATCATGCAATACTAGTTGGAAATCTGCCAGGTACAGACAGGGATGTCTATGGATTCATTGCGGGGGGGCACAGACAACAATAATCCGAAATGTTTTTGAACACGTTCCTTTGAAAATTGTCTTGAGCTGCTAGCTCGGCAGCCCACAAGTAATGGAAATATCTTAGACCTTGTCGCTACAAATAGGCTGGGCCTTATCGACAATGTCAACATAGGAAGAGGGATTAGCGATCATGATGTCATTATAGGAACCATGTTTACGACAGTTAATAAATCAGCCAAGAAGGCTAGGAGAGTGCTTCTGTTACACAGAGCAGATAAGCAGTTATTAATATCTAATTAATATCTAAGTTAGACAGTGAATTGGCATCACTTAGTACCAGTAAGATAAATGTAGAGGAATTATGAGCAAAGTTTAAGCAGACTGTAAATCGTGGTCTGGAGAGTTACGTGCCTAGTAAGTGGACCGAGGATGGGAAACACCACCATGGTTTAATTACAAAATTCGTATGATGCTGAGGAAGCAGAGGCTGTTACTTTCTAGAGGCTAAAGGGGACGTGTGTCTGTGAAAAGATCTATGCACGAAGCATTTACTACCACCGTCACACCTTAGCAAAAGGTCTGGCAGAGAACTCGAGAAAATTCTGGTCGTATGTAAAATCGCTAAGACGATCAAAGGCTTTCTTTCAGTCCCTTGTTGAACAGTCTGGTGTGGCAGTAGGAGCCGAAGTCTTAAATTTCCCCTTCAAGAAATCGTTCATGGAGCTGTACCGGACAAACATACCGTCATTTGACAATGAGACAGACTCTCGTATGGACGACATAGAAATAAGCGTACCTGGCGTAGAGAAGCAATTTAAAGATGTGAAAACAAAAAACCATAAGGTCCTGATGGAATCCCAGTTCGATTTTACAAAGAGTGCTCCACGACATTGGCCTCTTACCTAGCTTGCATTTATCGTGAATCTGTCGCCCAGTGCCGGAAGAATGCACACATGAGAGTTATATATGAGAAACGTAAGAGAACGGGCCCGCAAAGTTACAGACCAATATCCCTAAATTATGATCTCTGCTGAACCCTTGAACACATTCTCAGTTCGAACTTAATAAACTTTGTTGAGGCTAAGCAGCTTATGCACACGAATCAGCATGGTTTTAGGTAGTATCGGTCTTGCAAAACTCAGCCTGCCTTTTCTCACATGATGAACTGGTAACGATGGATGAAGGGCAACATACCGATTCCATATTTGTAGGCTTACGAAAAGCGTTTGACACAGCGTCCCATTGCAGGCTGTTAACCAAGGTACGAGCATATGGAATAAGTTCACAGATATGTGAGTGGCTCGAAGACTTCTTAAATAACAGAACCCAGTATTTTGTTCTTGACGGTGAGCGTTCATCAGAGTCAAGAGCATAGTAATGAGTACCCCAGGAAAGTGTGATACGACCGCCGTTGTTCTCTTTATACATAAATGATGTAGCGGGCAGGTTGGGCAGCAGTCTGCAGTTGTTTGCTGCTAATGCCGTGCTGTACGGTAAGGTGTCGAAGTTCAGTGAATGTAGATGTAATCGAGGCGACTTAGACAAAATTTCCAGTTGGTGTGATGAATGAAGGCTAGATGGTTCAAATGGCTCTGAGCACTATGGGACTTAACATCTCAGGTCATCAGTCCCCTAGAACCTAGAACTATTTAAACCTAACTAACCTAAGGACATCACACATCCATACCCGAGACAGGAATCGAACCTGCGTCCGTAGCACCTAGAACGTAGAACGTAGAACTTCTTAAACCTAACTAACCTAAGGACATCACACACATCCATGCCCGAGGCAGGATTCGAGCCTGCGACCGTAGCAGTCGCGCGGTTCCAGACTGAAGCGCCTAGAACCGCTCGGCCACCGCGACCGGCCAATGGAGGCTAGAAAATTTAAGAATGCGGGTGAGTAGAAAGAACAAACCTGTAATGTTCGGATACAATATTACTGGTGTCCAGCTTGAAACAGTCAAGTCGTTTAAATATCGGGGCATATCGTCACAAAATGATATGAGGTGGAACGAGCATGTGAAATTTGTGGTAGGGTAGGCAGATTTCGCTTTTTTTAGAGAATTTTAGGAAAGAGTTGTTCACCTGTAAAGCAGAACGGATATAGGACACTTGAATACTGCGCGAGTGTTTGGGATCCGTACAAGATCGGTTTGAAGGGAGACATCGAAGCAATCCAGAGGAGGGCTGCTAGATTTGTTATCAGAAGCTTCGAACAAAACGTAGATGCTACGGAGATGCTTCGGGAACTCAAATAGGAATCTCTGGGGGGAAGGTGGCGTTGCTTCCGGCTGAAACTATTAAGACACTTTAGAGAACTGTCATTTGAAGCTGACAGCCGAACTGTTCTACTGCTACCAACATACATTGCGCGTAAGGACCACGAAAATAAGATACGAGAAATTAGGGCTCATTACGGAGGCGTCCAGACAGTCGCTTTTCCATAGCTTTATTTGCGAATGGAACAGGAGGGGAAATGACCAGTACTGGTACGGGTTACAGTTCGCCACCCACCTTGCGGTGGCTTGAGGAGTATCTATTTAGATGCAGATGTAGAGAAGCACTCCCGCAACCGCCCCCACAGGTTTCATCCCAATCACAGGAGTCCACGAGCGCTATTTCTCTCTTCTGACTCATCTACTCAACTCATCCACCAATCCTAATAAAGTTAACAGTATGATTCTATTTTCAGGAGAAGCGGCCAATCCCTAATTCGTAATTTGCCGCACACAGTGGAAGAGACTCTATGCTTCTGTTTTCCCCGTAGTCACTTCATGCAGAATATTATTGTGAGTTTCCGTGAAGCTCAAAAGTGAACAATACATTCATCATGGAGATTCCTTATGTGGACAGTCTCAAGCTTACCGTGTGTCTGACCATGGGCCCCAACTAAACCAAAAAAGTGCTTTTATGTCCCACCATAGATCATTTCAGAGCCTCCATAAATGTTGCTTTCTTTCTAAAATGTCTTTAAAGGCCTGAGGCCTCCCAAGAAACTCTGCAGGCAGAGGGACAAGACCGTCTGACAGCTCCCTCGATCACGTCATGTAAGCGTTGAACATGCAAACTCTCTAATTTTTGTGGCCGCCATTCCTATTCACAAAGGGCATTTACAACTCGGTCGTAACGCGTTTGCTGGGCGACCTAGATTTCTCTCGTGCCACCGACCTCTGCTGAGGTACGAGGCGCGTAACAGGTAGGTCCAGGTAGGCTGTTTCTCCGCCTCATCGACTAAACCCATTGTCTGCATACTGTGGGAGAAATTGTTAAGCTCAGCATTCTCTCCCCAGTAAGTACTTTGAGATGTTCCGTTTCCCTGCAACTGCACTTGGCTTTCAAGCCCCAAACGTCCACTGCAGGATTTACGATTAAATTACCAAACTACCAGCTTGTTCTCAACTCCAGAAGACTACTATTGAAGGAGAGCCGCCATAAAGACCCCACATAAATTAATATATACACTTCCATCAACGCTTGCTTATGCTAATAAATTCCTGTCGTTTCACAAACACGGTGTCTTGGATGAAAAATCATCATTAAATTGTACCCTGTAACATGGAGAAAATTGAGATAGTTACTCGTCCTCTTTCTCTGGCACATCAGAGTAGCTTGTGCTATTGATCTGTAAATGTAATCATTTCAGGAACATCATACGCACTGTTGCCAAAATAAATCTTGAGTGAGTTGGGTATCTCTAAAAGGGTTACTATTTTTCCTTCAGTGTAGTATAAGAATCATGAAATACATTTATATACAACGAAGTGACCTGGAGAGACAGGAAAGTTAAATTATGCAACGGAAAGAGACGGCTTTTGAAACAAGAACTGTAAATTTTTTCCATGAGCATATTTGTACTCTAATCACAATTCCGTGATTGCGGACCGAAGGAACAGATGAAATTGAGGATTTTGCATATCCATACGTTTGAAGATTCGTAGGCTGTGGAACGTTTCAAATGGAGATTTGGGAAACAGTTCAGAAAAAGAAGCAAGGAAAACAATAGACAAAGAATGGGTAGCTTCGAGAAATGTAATAGTGAAGACAGAAATACTTTGATGGAACTGAGAAAGACAAAAAAAAAAAAAGAAAAATGCTAGAAATAAAGACCTCTAAATGATGAACTTGAGAGGAAATGGAACACAGATAGAGAAGAAATCCAGTGATGTAGAAGCATTCACGACTACGGGAAAATTGAAGAAACCGTTTGGGAAAGGGCAAAACAGCTGTATGAATATCAAGAGAGCAGATGAAAGTTAGTACTACGTAAAGAAGCGAAGGATGGAAGGTGGACGAAATATACAGAAGGCCAGTACAAAGGAAGGAAACTGGAAAAAGGGGAAGAGGAGAGGGATGAAACTGAGATAAGGGATGCATTCCAGTGAGAATAATTTGAGAAACCTCTGAACTATCTAAAGAAGTAGTAGACAGAATTACTTCTAATTTATTGGGACCCATGAATAAACTATTCCGCCTGGCCAGCTAGCAATGTGAGACAAGCAGAATATCCTCAAAATTCAAGGAGAGTGTCATAAATCCAATTCCTAGAAATGTTGACAGGTCCGAATACTATTGCAACACTGAATTAATAAGTCATAGTGGTAAAATACTACAGTGAATTAGTTACAGTAGAATTCAAAGACTGGGAGCAGCCGTTTATGGGTTCCAGATGTTTTGACTTATCACTGACAGAAAAGGTCTTTCGAAGACCGCTTGAATGGAATGTATTGTATCTTGAAATATTCTTATGAGACGAAGAAAATAAGATTAAGTCAGTGGAATGAATAAATTGCAAAAGGAATAAGATACAAGAAAATAACTCATCTCTATGTATTACAACAAAAATGGTTCAAATGGCTCTGAGCACTATGGGACTCAACTTCTGAGGTCATTAGTCCCCTAGAACTTAGAACTAGTTAAACCTAACTAACCTAAGGACATCACAAACATCCATGCCCGAGGCAGGATTCGAACCTGCGACCGTAGCGGTCTTGCGGTTCCAGACTGCAGCGCCTTTAACCGCACGGCCACTTCGGCCGGCTATTACAACAAAATACGGAAGGAGCAAGAGAGATATATAGGGAAAAACGTAAAATACTACAAGGAAATTTCATCAAGAGATTGGGACAAATTGCCGATGACGATGACATATATGACATGATCGCCTATAAAGAACTGAAGCATCTAGTAGTGCAGAAATAGCTGTGTCAAATATGAATATAATTGAAGAGGAAAATAGTTACAACCTTATAGAGATTGTTGTTTAATAACTCCCTCAAAAAAACCAATAACATGAGCCTATTTATTGGAATGTAGATTTCATTATCCTAATGGAACTAGAAAATGCATTACAAGGAATGAAGAGCAGAAAGGGAATAAACGCAGAATTACGCACACATATGGGCCCAGTACTAAATCAGAGATTTCTGAAGCTAATTAACAGGTTCGGAAATGGATGTCACATTCCAAGATCCTGGTCGCACGCCCAAAGTGTGCCTCTCGTATTTCAAGAAGATGCTGGAAACGATATGAAAATTAGAGGGTGTAATGGTACTTGAATTAGGTAACCATTATGGTATCTCACCTGAACCTCTCGATACCAGTAATATGCTACTGTATTTCTGTTAACTACTTAACATATTTCTGAGACAACATTCAGATTTAATTTCACTTTTGATACATCGATATGTTTATATTTCAATGATATTATTCTTATGTGTATTCTTTCTTTTGTCACTATGATCTTTGACGTACTTGTAACTCTGATTTTTGGGCGCGTAAGCGATTGTTAGTTAGTTGTTAACTTGTTAGAGAGTCGGACGTCGAGAAAGTCAAGTCTTGGACGTCATGTTGGAAAGATGCATATTGTAGTTGGCTTATAAAATGTGAGAAAGATGTTTTCAAGTATGTTTTGTATTGTGCAGTTATGTTTTGTGTTTACGTGATATAGCAATTAAATGGAAGTGTAACTTAATTTCGGAGTGCTGATTATTTTTTTACATCACCATTGTCCAGCAAAAGTGTAAGCTCCAAGAATGGTTTGTGAAGCGCATCTACAAAACATTTGAATATAGCAGGATAAAACCTAGGCCTCTTTGCATCCGGGCTTGGAATCATAACCACCTAGATTTTCGACGACTGAGCCGTGATAATACAACGAGACCAGCGTGGGAAACACAAAAAGATAAGTGCCTAGTTTGTTCTGTATTACATGAAATGACTATTAACTGTGCTCTAATGACACCTGCCACATAATACGACTGTTGTTGCCCGATAATGCAGTATTTAGCAGCGTGAGCAACACCACAATCGTTATTAAAACTTTGATCTTTGTTGAGCAGGGTTGTTAGAACGGGAAGAAATATTTTAGAAGTAGGATGTAGAACATTAGCACGAATATTGAGTTAAAGGAATATGAACCACCACCGACGTTTATTACTAGATGAACAAAACGATTTTGGAAAAGGATGATTATGCATAGATCCCTCTTTCACAGTTAATTAGATAATAAAAGTGGAAGGCATACAAACATTAAACTCATATAGCTTTTATTGACTATAAAGAAGCATTCGGCCGGGTGAACAGCGAATAATTACGCCAAATCATGACTCAAAGAGATTATATCTATCATCACCTAATTAAAAGCTTGAGATACTCGTATGTGTGCAAAGGTACAACAGTAAGCGTACACGTTGGTAACGAAAAGTGTAGCAAAACGGTAAATGTAAACCTACGTGTAAGTCAGAATTGTAACTTGACTCAGTCTGGAACCGCGTGACCGTTACGGTCGCAGGTTCAAATCCTGCCTCGGGCATGGATGTGTGTGATGTCTTTAGGTTAGTTAGATTTAATTAGTTCTATGTGCTAGGAGACTGATGACCTCAGATGTTAAGTCCCATAGTATTCAGAGCCATTTTTTGTAACTTGACTCTTAGTTTGTTGACTAGATAGATGATGTGATGTAGGAATACAAAACTAATGGAGGAGGTTTTGGTGCACCAAATTTTACGCTTAAAACGATGCTATTTGCTGATGATCCGATGCGTAAATCTGCAAACGAGCTGCAAGGAGCAGTATATACACTACGGCTTCGGTAGATGTGATATACATGTATAGACAAACAAACAAATGAGTACAATTTCAGGAAAATGGGATGGTTTATTCAAACCAATGAGATTCACAAAGTCAAGTCAGTTATGCGTTGGTCCACCGCTGGCCCTTATGGAAGCAGCTATTCGGTTTTGGTATTTATTGGTAGAATTATTGGATGTCCTCCCGAGGATATCGTACCAGATTCTGTACAATTGGAACGTCAGATCGTGAAAATCCCGAGCTGGTTGGAGAGCTCTGCCCATAATACTCCTAACATTGGTACTGAAGGTAGGGTTTGGCAAGCGCGAGAACACGCAACACAAACTGTAGCTTGCAAGCCTAGGATGGCTTGCCATGATGGACAACAAAACAGGGCGTAGAATATCGACCAGGTACTGCTGTGCTGTAAGGGTGACGCGGATACCAACCAAAGGGGCTCTACTAAGAAAATAAGTGGCATCCCAGAGTATCAATCCTGGTTGTTGGGTTATATAGCGGTCGACACCCAGGTTCGTCCCGCACCACTGTCCAGGGCGTCTCTAGACACGTTTTCGCTGGTCATCTGGGATCAGTTCGAAGAGGCAATTATCACTGAAGACAGTTCTACTCCAATTAATGAGATTCCATGCCGAAGACGTATGGATTTCATCCACCATTAGGATGGCAACCTACCCCACTTCCATCGTCATGTTTGTGAATTCTTAAACAGAAAATTGAGAGACCGATGGATCTATTGTGGTTCGGTTGATGATGAGCAATTCACGACCTTCCCCCACGAGATTTTTTGTTGTTGTTGTGGAGATATGTCAAAATTTGACCTACCAGTCACAACTGTATGCGTGCATCAACAATGCTTTTGAAAATATTGATAGGAATGTGCTACGCTGAATGTCAGAAGAACTTGATTATTGACTTGATGTCTACAGAATCTATGAGGGGACACGTGTGGAGCAAGCATAATATGAAGAAAAAACAAAGAATTAAAATGTTTTGAGTTTTCCTCTCTCTCTCTCTCTCTCTCTCTCTCTCTCTCTCTCTCTATTTGTCGTGTGTGTGTGTGTGTGTGTGTGTGTGTGTGTGCGTGCGTGCGTGCGTGACAATACATGATAATATGTCAAATAATGTAGCTACAGCAAATCTCTGGAACTGCTTCAATCACTTATAATAAGTGAGTAATTAATAGTTGTCGCTGCATATAAAAACAGAAATGCGCCCTCCCATTTATCTCACAAGACCCAGGAGTAAGTAATTCATTAGCGATAGATGGAGACAGCAATTTAGCAGAAGCTAAAATGAGTCAAATCGAGATAAGTAGACTATTGTCACAGAAAAGATAATTACACACACACACACACACACACACACACACACACACACACATGCGCGAGAGCGATCGCGCGCGCGTGGGCGGCAGCACACACACACACCAATAGAACTCATAAGTCAAAGAATGGGGCGTTCATGGGAAATAGGCTATTACCTCTACGTGAGCATTACCTTGATAGTAAGAGAGCAAAGGCGTTTGGCGTCAGGACTTACCAATAAAGCTTGTTCGCTTCTCCATTCACAAGCTATTACTGTAGCATACAACTGAGGGTATATTTTCTCCAATTACACAAAGAGAGGACGTCAGACTGTAAACTACACTGTCCAGGCATGTTAATGCGACCACAGACGGAAATCCTAAAATACCACTTTTTGCAGCATGGGTTACTGCGAGATGTGCAGGAAGAGCGTGAATAATGTTCTGGTAGGTAAAGAGAGGGATGTGGAGCCATTCCGATTCCAGTACCGTCACCATCTGCGCTAGGTTTCGCAGTTGAATATCCATTTTCCCTGCAGAGCGATGGAGGTGGTCCCGCAGATTCTCGATTGGATTTAAATTCAGGCAGTTTGGTCACCAGGGGCGTACGGTAATCTCACCCTAGTCCTCTTGGAAGAACGCACGTACATTGCGAGATGTGGTTCAGGTTGCATTGTCCTGCTGCTAGATGTCACCGAGCAGAGGAAAAGCAAACTGCATGTAGGGGCGGAAATGGTCCCCAAGGATATATGCATGTATGTGCTGACCCTTTATGCCTTGATGAATGACCCAGGGAATTCCACTGGAACATTCCCCACACCATAACGCTGCCTTACTTGTTGCACAGTGTTTGCTTTCAGACGTTTCACGGCGCACACGTCAATAGCCAACCTTTCGACGGAGCATAGAAAGTGGTTCGTCTGGAAAGGTCACCGATCGCCACGCTTGGGACGTCCAGATGCGGTACTTGCGTGCATATTTCAGCCATCGCAGTCGGTAATGGGTGCATTAACCGGGCCCCTGCTGCAGAGTACCGCACGCAGCAACATGATAGATGAGGAGAAAATGTTGGGAATCCCTTGGACCATTGGGGCTATCAGATGGTCAACAGCTGCACGTATATTCGCCCATACACGTCTCCGCAATCGTCGTTCACCCCTGCCCCCAGGGGCTGTGTTGCACCACAGTTGCCTCAGATCCGGATCTGGATAGCTCCATTTTCTCATGCGCTGTACATTTTAATCACGGCGCCATGTCAACAGTTTACGAACTTAGCAGTTTTGGACATAATTCCTTCCTTGTCCCGAAAGGCAATGGTCTTGGCCTTTTTCGACGTCAAATAAATCGCCTCTGTTCCGCATTACGATAACGACTGCACTGTTTACTGCGTCCATCCAAAAAATGGTTCAAATGGCTCTGAGCACTATGGGACTTAACATCTATGGTCATCAGTCCCCTAGAACTTACAACTACTTAAACCTAACTAACCTAAGGACATCACACAACACCCAGTCATCACGAGGCAGAGAAAATCCCTGACCCCGTCGGGAATCGAACCCGGGAACTCGGGCGCGGGACTGCGTCCATCCGTCACGCTTTGTATGTCCTCCACCGCCAGTACTGATGCCTGTTGTCTGTGAGTGGTTACTGTACGTCGACGTCGAACATAAGCGGTGGTATCATTGATATGACTTCTCCGTGTAATTTTAGTTCGACATCTGGCCATCTGGATATAGGTTTCACTCAATTTTCCTAATCGCTCATGCGTCCAAGGTATATAGCGAGACTGTATCTTTGAAATGGACACCAGCGGTTTTCTTCTGCCTTCCCGCAGTCGCATTTTGTTCTCCGTCTCGAGTGACCTTTCACGTTGATGGGTCGTTAAAACCTAACGGACCCTTTTATTTCTGTGAATGGTTTTGCAAAGTCGCTCTTAAATGCCTTATGGTAGCGTATTTGAATTAGAGGCAACAGTCTACTGGAGTAAGTAACTTCCTCCTCCCGCTTTGGTAATGGCAGCGCCGATATGACGTCAACGAGACACCGAAATTTTGTTTGGGAGGGGACTGCATCCTAATCCATGACCACTCTATCGCCTCTAACAATTCGTGGAACCAGGCAGAAACTGCCTACACGTCACGCTAATTTTGCTCTAAACCATGCGTAACGTGCACAGATGAATCTAGGTCCAGAGAATAATGGTTGCTTCATATCCAAGGTTCCTCGAATTAATCCTAAGTAACTGGGGAAGGAGAAAAAAGTCTTTCTGGGGAGGTAGGTCGTCTGTGGGGTAGATCAACGAAAGGATGCGCATGACCGGTAATAGCTTCCTGCTGGTGTCTGGCAGCGAATGATAAGCAGTAACCTCTCATCACACGACGAAAATATCCACCACTCAAGATTACATCGATCATTACCTTTAACTGGTCACTTGCAGCGAACTGGATGCACCTACTCATTTGTGCTTCTGGAATACTCGTATCCTGACGTGGATATGTAGCGCGGCCCATCAGTCAATGCGAAAATTTGCCAGTGCATTCACGGTGTGAAGAATAAAATTACCCATACGTCCGTTTGCCTTTCCGCCCGCAATCGAACGAGCTTAAATCACGGGTCTCTCCTAGTCTGCACTCGAATCTCAACTTGACGTCTAGTGCTCCCTCTCATCTCTAGATGTATTGTTTTTAGTGTACTCTGCCTGTCAAGAACGTCCTAGAGAGGATTGACTTTAAATGTTATGGTAAGTACCATTCTTCTCTGGGTACCCTTACCAAACTCGGGGTGGCTGTCATTTTGCTCGTGGCACCTGAAATGTGAGTATGGAAATACTTGCAGATAAAATTTGTTACACCTGGAAACTCTGTGAAGGTCGCTTCGTTTCTTGCGACCTTACCAATATTTTCAAATAAGAGATCATAATGATCGTCTCATTCAGGTAAACTGTTTGATTAAGCAAGATATATTTTTCTTTTTATGGTTTCTTTTAATACTATTTTTTATGTTTGAACGGTACCGGTACTGGAATTTTCTTTTCTGTGACGGTTTATTCATAACATCTCGTAAACTTCAGAAGACGCTCGTGAGGCAAGAGAACCCTAGCTCTAAGTTGTCCGCAAACAAAATGGCTTGCGTAAACTTCTGTCGCTCCCACCGAGGTTTTAATATTCTTGATGTGCTCCTCTGAACTTGTGTCATGTCCGAGAGGCTCACACGCCTTACATTAAGCGACAGTCTAGATCCAAGAATTTGGAGGACCAACAGAATAAGATGCGAGAATTCTACAGAAGTTTTATCAGGAGCCATATCTATTATTACTTTAGCATATGTCTGCACAATATTTGTAACCTCGTCATAAAAGATCTAAAGCGACCAGTGTGGTTTGTAGGTCTTTCAGGCAGCCTCCGCTATGAGGCTGGAGAACTGCTGTTTTCCGTAGGGCGACAGGTTTTCTGGATGACACATGAGAACTAATTTTACTGCACCGTCAGACTGCCTATCTGTGTGTGGGGCGGTTGTACTGTCACCCAAACGACAAATTACCCTGAAGATTTGAGCGAGCCAGCAACTAGCGAGCATCGACCATATGCGTGTGGGGATTTCGAACCTATTTCCTCCCTAGTAAACTGAAAAGTTCCAGAATCGTTTGCAATATTGCGGGCACTTGTATTGTCTGGGGAATGTCTGAATCTGTTGTTACACATGGCACGCAACAATCTCGTAAACGTTGGTAATTTTGCAAAATTTTTCCATCAGGTCGTATAATAATATAATATTCTTGATTCGCTTTGTAGGCTTCAATGTAATTTTGTATATGACAGAGCAAGAAAAAGGTTGTTGATAGATCTCCCAAATTCATATGATCTGACGCAAACTGTGGATTTTTTCAGCTAGGGTGCAGGGGAACAGTAGCACAGCCATAGACGATATTTTTATTCATTCTTCATTAATAGATGGGCATTCGGCTAGTAAAAGGGTGAATGGCCTTTCAGACCATTATGCACAAATTTTAACACTAAAAGGCTTTTGTACTCAAACAAATGTCACCTATAATTACAAACTATGTAGGAAAGTTAATCCAACAGCGATAGAGAGTTTTTAAAGCTCGTCAAGGAACAAGAGCGGCAGGATGTTTATAGTGCCGATAAGATAGATGACAAATATATTTCTTTCCTTATCACATTTCTCATGCTCTTTGAGAGTTGCTTTCCATTACAACGTTCTAAACGGGGTACTAGCAGAAATAGGCAGAGCAGGTGGCTGACTAATGAGACGAGAGTATCTTGTACAACAAAGAGGGAGTTATATCAAAATGTTAAAAGTAGTCAAAATGAAGCTACAGTAGCCCATTACAAACAGTATTGCAAGGTGCTTAAAATGTTATTGGGAAGGCAAAGGCACAGAATAAAATTATAACCATATGGTCAGTTGAGAAGGAAGTGTGTGGTCAGCAGCACAAGGTCGACGATACAAAGTCAGTTCACAGTAAAAATATTTGTTACGATAAATCAAATATATGTACAGTATTTAACAATCATTTTCTTAGCATTGCTGGTGAATTAAATAAAAGTTTAGTTTTCTACAGTTAATCATATAACTCTCTTGGAAAATGCCTTTCCGAGACTGATGTCTGAAATACTCTTCTGTGACACGGACAAAGATGAGATTAAGTGAATAAGTAAAAAACTGAAGACTAACGACTCTCATGGATATGATGGAGGGCCTAGTAGAATATTAAAGTACTATGCTGTACATGTTAGCTCTGTATTTAGCCATATCTGTAAATTTTCCTCTAGGAATGGTCAGTTTCCTGAACGATTAAATACTCAGTAGTAAAGCTGCTTTATAAAATGGGAGAAAGGTATGATGTAGACAATTTTAGACCTATTTCTATGCCACCAGTGTTTCCTTAAGTTATTGAAAAGGCTGTGTATGTAAGGATTTTATGTCACATGATTTGCTATGAAATGTTCAGTTTGGCTTCAGAAGTTGTTTAACAACTGAAAATGCTATATTCTCTTCTCTCTGCCAGGTACTGGATGAGTCAAACAAAAGGTTCCGGATGCTGGGCATATTTTTTGTTTAACTAAGGGGTTTGATTATGTTGATCACAAAATATTGCTCCAGAAGTTGGACCATTATGGAATACAGGGAGCAGCTCACAATTGGTCCGCCTCCTACCCTAACAACAGACAGCAAAAGGTCATTATCCACATTGATGAGAATGGCTATGATGCGAGGTCTAAGTGGGGCACAGTCAAGTCGGGGCTGCCCTAGCGGTTAGTGTTTCGGCCAATTCTGTCCCTTATTTATATAAATGATATACCCTCTAGTATTATCAGGTGATTCTAAAATATTTCTGTTTGCTGATGACACTAACTTGCAGTAAAGGAAGTTGTGTGCATCATTGGCTCTGTTTCAAATAGTGCAGTTCATGACCTAATTTCATGGCTTGTAGAAAATAAACTAATGCTAGATCACAGTAAGACTCAGTTTTTACAGTTTCTAACACACAGTTCGACAAAACTTGACGTTTGAATTTTTACAGAACGGGCATGTTCAGATAGATAGTAAGCTGTCGTGGAAATCTCACGTTCAGGACCTTTTTCAAAGACATAGTGCTGCCATTTTTACTATTCGAACGGTATCTGAGGCGAGTGATCGTGTGACACGAAAATAAGTCTACTTTGCTTATTTTCATTCGCTGTCGTATGGTATTATACAGTATTTTGGGGTAACTCCTCCCATTCTAAAAGGATATTTTGGGCTCAGAAACTGGTGGTTCGGGCAATAAGTGGTGTCAGTTCACGAACCTATTGTCGACTCCTGTTCACGAGTCTGGGCATTTTGACATCGGCCTCTCAATTCATATATTCCTTACTGTCGTCTCTTATTAACATTATTAGCTCTCTCCCAAGAATAAGCAGCATCCACTCAGTTAATACTCGACAGAAATCAAACCTGCATTTGGATGAGTCTTTCTTAAATCCTGTGCAGAAAGGTGTGTTGTATACTGCTGCATCCATTTTCAATAAGCTACCTCTAGAATTCAAAATTGTTAGCAGTAAACCACGTGCTTTAAAATCGAAACTGAAGAGTTTTCTCATGGTCACTTCTTCTATTCAGTCGAGGAGTTCCTTGAAAAATTAAGCTCATTCTTGTTGTATTGTTGATTGCGTTTAGTTTATAAACTCATGGCTCGACTTTTTTCGGGGTCATAAACATTTTATTTTTATCGGTTATTACTTTTATGTTGTAATTACATGTACTGAGATGTTCCATGACCTAGATTTGCTCCTCAAATTGGTCCTACGGAACTTAACGTGTAAATAAATAAATAAAAAACTAAAAACAAAGTTAAAAAACAGCACTGCAGCTCAACTGAAACTACAACATCGTCTTCCGCTAGTTGAACATCTACTCTAAGGAAGACAGTTTTTTGTGACTTGGAGATGGCTGCTCCATTTAGCCGAAACTAGTTTTCAGTACAAAATTATACTTCTGATCCTGACCAATCAAGGATAGCGCTACGATGGATTCTGATAAATTTTGTAAAATTTTCTGGGGGCCTACGAACTAGTCCTTACTATTTCCACGGTCTCTTTCATCGACACGCAAGTAAGACACGACAGAGGAAGACTGCGTGTGGTGGACGAACCACTGCTCTACGGCCAACGACGATGGCTGGTGGACAGTCAATGGGAAACTACAATGACAGATGGACAGGAATAGCACGGATTTAATGTATGTGTAATGAAAACGATTTGGTTTAGCAAAAATTGTTTGCTCTTATTAGTTAGTTAACAGATGCGAAGACGTGTTACTATCTTTTTCCATATTGTCCTTCCACTTGGACAAGGGAAGCAGTCTGAAAGGAGCACGTAACAGTTCTTTAGTGGTACACACTTTCCAAAACACATAATGAAAAACACGCTTAAAAAACGTCAAGACACAGTTTCCATTACCGAAAGGGCTGATTATTACAGGAAAAAAACTCTATTTACTCATTAAGCGATGTATGATTGTTGTGTTGAAGGATGACGATCTAGGTGCTTCTGTAGATCGGTTTGAAGATAATGTAACCAGGTTCCACGACCAGTCTGACCAATTTGAAGAATATAGGTGGACTGAAAGGAATACTTATGTAGAAAGTGGGATATAGTTTGGAATCTGGTGCTGAAGTGGTGTGTGGCTCTCAATAGGATACAAGGGGAAGATCGCGAGGATTCTGGTGATGGAATGGTGTCTGGTGCATGCTGTTCGTGGCAGGCTGAGAATGTGATTGAACACAGGTGCAAGATAATTACCCGAGAATTGTTTCTGGTCTCTTACTTGGAATTGACTTTCAAGTAAATTACAGTACCGGCATCCAATGCGATTTTTTGAATCACATGGGTTCACGTGAAAAGTGGATAGTCAGAATCACACCTGCAATATGAAAGGGCGTTGGGATTTTTAGGGACCGTTATTTGAGATTTCATGTAGGTCAGACGTGATAAGCCTGTAACGCCAAAAACGTTGGTGCGAGTGGTTGACAGTTTTAAACACATGGATGCCTGGAATGGCGGGTGGGTGCGACTCGTCTCAGCTACCAAAGCACCATTGGCGCCCGAAATTCTAAAGCCATTGCCAGAAGGGTAACGTGACCAGTGTTAGTTTCGACGCACACTCGAAGCTGTAAGACGGGCATCATGATGTAAATATTTCCGAGTAGACATGGCTGAAATCTACTTCCAAGCTTGAGAACACTCCTACAGAAGTTTCAGATACACCAATATGGACGTATCATTAGAATAAATTCATTGCCGAATACCAGATAGATGGAGGATGAACGTTAAGAATATTACGACTTGTGCAGTTTACATATAAATTTTATACGTATAAATATGAGCAGTCTGTTCTTTCCGACTTATTAACCGTAGGATGCATATACAGGGCCTCCGAGACCCTTGTATGTCTTCATTTTTTAAAAAGATTCTGTAATTTTTTGTTTGATTTCAGACTGCTTTCCAGTACTCTTTCACTAACGCTGTGACATTCCTCTTGTCAAGTCTGAACGAGATACCTATTTACGTCTTTTGTATAATTCAATATGTTTATCCATACACCGTGAATGCATAGGCAGGGCTTCAGAAGCTCTCACACATTTATTAATGTTCTTTAGCCTATATTGTCTTCAACATTTGTTTGGGAGCAGTTATTAATTCAACAGTAACTGTAGTGGTATTTCCAGCAACAGGAGAGCCAACAGCAGCAATACGTGTAGAAATAATGGTATAACTAAAAAATAATACACACTACTTCCGCATATTGGCGATTTCGGTGTATTATTGATCTTTTTGCTATCAAATGTTTTATTATTGCATAGTATTGTTATCCCGTGCTCCTCTTGTCAGCCTCATTGTTACCTTTGTTTGTTGCTGAAAGGCCCATATTGTTACGAGTATGACTCGTTTAGTGCTGCACAAGCTGCTGTTCGAGAGACACGCCTTTTGCTACGGCTTCGACACCCAAAGCAAGGGAGTCAGTATGTGCAAATGCAGCTAATTTTGAAAGTGTTGTGGCTCAGTGGTTTGAAGAAGGCGATTCTTGCGAGGAAGGAAATATTTTTGAAGATGCAAGTAGTGAAGAATCAGCCAATGAACCTGCAGATGTGAATATTGAGGCAGATGACAGTCCATCCGAAGATAATACTTCATCAGAGTCAGAAAATGAACCACAAAAAGGTATAGAAGACCACACATACATTAGTCGGAATGGAACGATGTGGAAATTAGATCCTCCATTAACTTTTCGTACGCCTGTCCATAATATCGTAAACAAGGCCCCTGGTCCAGCCCGTGGCTTGAAAACCTGCAAACCTAAGGATGCCTGGGACTATTTCATCTCCAAGGAAATACTAGAGGAAATCATCAACTGCACAAATACTGAAGGCAGAAGAGTGGCTGCTTTACGTGGCAAAACGTGGAAAAACGTTTTTCTTCCTGAAATGGAGGGTTTTCTTGGTCTTTTACTGCTTTCTGGTGTTGAGAACAGTGGGGATGTCCCTATTAGAGAATTATTCTTGGATGAAAAGGCAAATCCTACATATAAAGCCACCCTCTACGAAGGGTGGAGTAGATTAAATGGACCAGAAAATTCGTTATTACACTTGCAAGAGACAAACAAGAAGATGGCCGTTTGCATTATGGAGGAATATCATGGACGTCACAGCAATGAACAGTGAAATTTTATTTTCCGCCCAACATCTGACATACCATAGTATGAGAGTTGATAAAAGTCGTTAGTTCCTAAGAGATTTAGCAGAGGAAATGGTAAGACCACTAATGGAACTTGGTATTCAGATCCCTAATCTTCCAAAGAAAATCGTTGATGCCGTGCATAGATGTGGTGTTCAAAAAGATGTCATATTGCCGAGCCAACTACCTCTTTCAGGAAAAAGAAGAAGATGCAATTATTGTCCATATAATAAACACGCGAAAAGTGCTATGACATGCGTGAAGTGTAAAACCATCATTTGTAAGGAACATAGTGGCGATCTTTGTGCTTCTTGTTCGTCACATGTTGAAAAATTAAGAAAAATGCAAATTTATGTGAACAATGAATTATAACTTTTTGTCAAAATATTGCCTATATACACAATATTGTAAATAATGAGTATGTTTTATTTGCAGAAATTGGTTGTAATAAATGTTATAAAATGTAAACTGCAACTTATAAGTGCATTAATAAAATTATTTGTATATGTTGCAAGTAAATGGATGTAACTAATAAAAATTCACTTTTAGAGTTTTTTTAAGAAATTAATAAAATGTTAATCAGGCCCACCAGATCCTGTTACTGTATCTTAGGAATCTTTCAATATGACAGTAAATTTGACAGAAATAAATTTAACTCCAAAGAATGATTATATGAACAGGGGAAAATTTTAAATTAGGGCAGGGCCTTGGAGGCCCTGCATATGCATTCATGCGTGTTTTCGGCACCATGCATCCTAGGGTTAAGGTGAGACAGCCAATGATCTCTTCAGTGCAGATGCGCACCAGGCTCAAACTATTATTGGAATCGACGAAATGCAGCGAGTAATGATGAAAATGGGCAAGGGGCACTACATTACTATTGAGTGGATAAATTGAGAGTGTCTATTTGACGAAAGGCGTTATAGGGTACTCCGTACATTTGCGATGACCACTGCGTCCGGGCCACTTAAGGGTGAAAGCTTCTGCCTTGTAAGCAGGAGACCCAGGTTCGAATGACACTCCGGCAGCAATTTTCAAATGTCACCATTGATATCAATTAATACCCGCTCGCAGCCAGTGCCTCTAGTTCCCTTGTGTCTTAACATACAAGTTTATTTATCATGATCACAAGCAAGGTGTTACACAATATCTGGAATTAGTTGTCAAAACTGACCACCATTTATCATAGTCCCAAGTACAACCAGTATTGCCCCATATTATAATTACACTTAATTATTCAAGCGTCCTACAGTTCTGAATCGTCCATACGCACACATAATATGAAAAGGAAACGATGCTATGTAACCATGACCAGTCCTTCTTCCCAACGTATCATTGAGTAATTAGTGGTTAATGCAACTGTTATTCTTTAGCCCGTTAACGAACACGCACATCAATTAAAAATGGAACACTCCACAAACATTCGAATAACACCATTGGAAGAGCACTTTCAGGATGACTTTTACCACCGTGTACAAACTGTAGGGATTGATCGATTAGCGGATACGGAATAAATAAGGCCAATGAACTTATGTCCGCAATTGCACGGTTTCCATACTAGAGATCATTTATTCGGCCATACATTGTTAGAGAGCAGTGGTCTAATACGCGCTATACCATGCAGCCACAGTTGCAGTGTGCATGGATTCCTCCTAGAGGGTGATACTGTGAGGACATGTTATGCCCTAGCGCCCTCTCCTGTCTTAGTAATAAGTAATGTTGGGGCCGACGCAATTCTCTTACCTACTCACCATGTAGTGGACGTGACAGAGCGTTGGAGACAAAAGTTCCGTATTCGAATCGAATGCTTGCCGGCATGGAATTTGCTTATGGAAAGGTAAACGGCAACGGGCTGCGGACAGCAAGGGTGTATCACGAGTCCTCTCCCCGCCGATATCAACCGCAGCATTCAATGCTTGCAACAGTGCTACGCTGTTTGTCTGGGGTAGGGTCTTTTCAGGAAGCAGGAAATCATGAAGGATTTACCCGAAATGTTCGGACATAAGACATGGAGGGCAATGTGATTAACACCGTGGAAAAAGACTGCCGTGTCCGTACCAGGCAGTTGGCCCTCCAGTACAGGGTAAGGCAGATGTCCGTGTAGAACATTCTCAATGACTCTTGTTTCTACCGTTATTGCTTACAGCTTGTGCAGGACACACTAGCAGCAGACTTTCCACATCGGGAGCAGTTTTGTCACTGGTTTCTCCACCACCAACCACGTTTCCGTGATTTATCTCAGCCATGCTATTGCCGCCACCTTTCCGCAAAATGGTATCTTCAGCTTCCATAAAGGTCAACTGTGGGCTAGTATGCAGGAGCCTCATGGTCGAGTGGGACATCAATGCAAGGTCTGTCAGGCAGCGAAAGACTTTCCGAGGGGCCAATCGTAGGGCCTCCCCGCTTAGTTTGACGAACAGCTTTCGATCGTTATCTGTGGCTGACGAAATCTCTGAGCCCCGGCCTGTGTGGCCGAGCGGTTCTAGGCGCTGCAGTCTGGAGCCGCGCGACCGCTACGGTCGCTGGTTCCAATCCTGCCTCGGGCATGGATGTGTGTGATGTCCTTAGGTTAGTTAGGTTTAAGTAGTTCTTTCAGTTCTTGGGGACTGATGACCTCAGAAGTTAAGTCGCATAGTGTTCAGAGCCATTTGAAGTCTCTCAGCCAGATGCAATGGTTTGTCCTGTTCCAGAGGACCCACAAGGTCTCGGCATTCACAGAGGGTGGGTTTGCTTGTAATTGGGAGCTCCAACGTTAGGCGCGTGGTGGGGCCCCTTAGGAAGATGCCTGTCAAGGAGGGGAAGGAAGCCAATGTGCACTCCGTGTGCATACCGGAGGGAGTCATTCCCGATGTGGAAAGCGTGCTTCCAGATGCCATTAAGAGTATGGGGAGCAGCCAACTGCAGGTGGGGTGGTGCCCCAGGTCGGCATCAATGACGTGTGTCGCTTTTGATGGGAGGAGATTCTCTCTGGTTTCGGGCGGCTAGCGGAAACGGTAAAGACTCCCAGTCTTGCTTACGAGATTAATGCGGAGCCCACCATCTGCAGCATCGTCGACCGAACCGACTGTGATTCAAATGGTTCAAATGGCTCTGAGCACTATGGAACTTAACTTCTGAGGTCATCAGTCCCCTAGAACTGAGAACCACTTAAACTTAGCTAACTTAAGGACATCACACACGTCTATGCCCGAGGCAGGATTCGAACCTGCGACCGTAGTGGTGGCGCGGTTCCAGACTGTAGCGCCTAGAACCGCTCGGCCACTCCAGCCCGCCGACTGTGGTCCTTTGATGAAGAGTCGAGTGGGGGTTCTGAATCAGAGGCTCAGGCGGTTCTCTGACAGTGTAGGCTGCAGATTCCTTGACTTGCGCCATCGGGTGGTAGGTCAGGTTTGGAATCCATTACACACATGGTAGATCAGAAGTCCATTACACACAGGAAGCGGCTACACGATTAGCGGGTGCTGTGTGAAAGATACAGGGCGGTTTTTTAGGTTAGATGGTCTCAGGGAACCACAGAAAGGGCGTCCGTCTAAAAAGGGTCAGGTAAACCACAATAGAAACGATCGGTATTGTAGTTGTAAATTGTCGTAGCTGTGTTGGGAAAGAACCAGAGCTCCAAGCCCTAATAGAAAGCGCTGAAGCTCAAATAGTTGTAGGTACAGAGAGCTTGTTAAAGCTGGAAATAAGTTCATCAAAAATTTTTTCAAACGACCTACAGAGATGATAGATTAAATACAGTTGGTGGTGGAGTATTTATTGCTGTCAGAAGCAGTTTACCTTGTAGTAAAATTGAATTAGGTAGTTCCTGCGCAGTAGTATGAGTAGAGGTTATACTTGAGAATCCGACTAAACTATTAAGTGGATCGTTTTACCGAACTCCCACCCTCCCCCCCTCCCCGACTCAGAAGGTATAGTTGTTGAACTGTTCAAAGAAAACCTGAGTCTCATTTCATATGGGTACACCACTCATGCAATTATTGTCGGTTTGCGACTTCAATCTACCCTCGATATGCTGGAAAAATTATACGATTAAAGCCGGCGGCAGGCATAAAACGTCATTCGAAATTGTACTCAATTCTTTCTCAGAAAATTATTTTGAACAATTAGTGCATGAGCCCACTCGAAGCGTAAATGGTTGCGAAAGCATACTTGACCTCTTAGCAACAAATAATCCTGGACAAATAGGGAGTCTCCTGACCGAATGCAGAGCTTAGCCACCACAAGGCAGTTTCTGCAAGGCTTAATACCATAACACCTACGACAATCAAAAAGAAACTCGAAGTACATCTACTCAAAAAAGCTGATAAAAAGCGTAGAAAGGATGTGGAATGATTTAAAAGAGATAGTATGGAAGGCAATTGAGAGATATGTATCATATAAATTAATACGTGATGGTACTGATCCCCCATGGTACGCAAAACGAGTCAGATCGCTGTTGCAGAAGCAACGAAAAAAGCATGCCAACTTTAAAACAAAGCAAAATCCCCAAAATCGGCAATTTTTTGCAGAAGTGCAAAATATAGCGCATACTTCAATGCTAGATGCTTTTAATAATTTCCACAACGAAACTCTGTCTCGGAATCTGGCAGAAAACCCGAAGATATTCTGGTCATGCGTAAGGCACAGCAGTGGTAAGACATAATCAATACCTGCACTGCGCGATAACGACAGTGAAGTCACTGATGACAGTGTCACTAAAGCAGTGTTATTAAACACAGTTTTCCGCAACTCCTTCACTAAATAAGACGAGGGAAATATTCCTGAATTCCAGTCAAGAACAACTACGAACATGAGAGACATAGAAGCAGATATCCTCGGTGTAGCAAAGTATCTTAAATCACTTAATAAAGGCAAGGCCTCCTGTCCAGATTGTATATCAATCAGGTTCCTATCAGAGTATGCTGATGCGATAGCTCCATATTTAGCAACTATATACAACCACTCGCTCACAGAATGTTCCGTACCTAAAGACAGTAAGTCATACCAATGCCCAAAAAGGGAAATAGGAGTAATCTGCTGAATTGCAGGCCCATATCACTAACGTCGATTTGCAGTAGGGTTTTGCAACATATGCTGTATTCGAACATTTTGAATTACGTCGAAGAAAACGATTTATTGACACATAGTCACGGATTCAGGTAACACTGTTCTTATGAAACACAGCTAGCTATTTATACACACGATGTAATGAGGGCTATCGACAGGGGATGTCAAATAGAATCCATATTTTCAGATTTCCAGAAGGCTTCCGACACCGTTCCTCTCAAGCGTCTTCTAACCAAATTGCGTGCGACTGGATTCAGATTTCATGTCAGAAAGGTCAACATTCGTAGTAATAGACGGAAAGTCACCGAGTAAAACAGAAGTAATATACGGAGTCTCCCAAGGAAGCGTTATAGGCCCTCTAGTCTTCCTCATCTATATTAACGACATCTGAGTAGCCCTTTTGGATTGTTTGCAGATGATGCTGTCATTTACCGTCTTATAACGTCATCAGATGACCAAAACGAATTGCAAAATTATTTAGATAAGATATCTGTATGGTGCGAAAAGTGACCCTGAATAAAGAGAAGTGTGAAGTTATTCACATGAGTACTAAAAGAAATCAGCTAAATTTCGATTACGCGATAAGTCACACGACTCTGAAGGCTGTAAATTCAACTAAATACTTAGGGATTGCAATTACAAGTAACCTAAATTGGTACGACCACATTGAAAATAATGTGGGTGTTGCAAATCAAAGACTGCGATTCATTGACAAAACACTTAGAAGGTGCAACAGATTTACTAAAGAGACTGCTTTCACCACATTTGTCCGCCATATTCTGGAGTATCGCTGTGCGGTGTGGGATTAGCATCAGGTGGGACTGGCGGATGAAATCGAAAACGTTCAAAGTAGGGCGGCTCGTTTTGAATTATCGCGAAATAGAGGAGATAGTGCCACAGACATGGTACTTGAATTTGAGTGGCAGTCATTAAAACAAAGGCGTTTTTCGTTGCAACGAGATCTTCTCAAAAAATTTCAATCAACATTTTTCTCCTCCGATTCGAAGACATACTGTTGGCATCAACCTGCATAGGGAGAATTGATCATCACGATAAAGTAAGAGAAATAAGGGCTCGCACAGAAAAATTTGATTGCTCCTTTTGCCAGCGCGCCGTTCGAGAGTGGAACAGTAGAGACAGCTGGAAGGTGGTTCATTGAACACTATGCCATACACATAATTGTGAATATCAGAGTATCTACGTAGATGTAGATGTATGGTGACAGCGAATCATTAGCACCGGTGCAGTCAGAACGTGTTGGCCGGGATAACAGGTCACGTATTTTGGGATTCACCAGCCTTCTTTCCACATAGACTAACAGGCCGGAACTACAGGCGTTTCTCACTGGCGACTTTGCCTGCCATGCTGGAAGAATGCATTTAATGATTCTAGAGATTAGGTGGATGCTAAATGATGACTTCCTCGTTAACGTGGGGACGCATCTCAGTCGTGTCTTACCTGGTCGACGATTCGGACGGGGGCCATGGCCGGCTCATTCAGCGGACCTCAAACTGTGCGATTTCTAGTTATGGGCCCATCTCAATAGTATGGTGTGTGCAGAGCCCATTCAGGTTGTGAAGCAGTGTATTCATGCTGCCTTTGACACTGTCCGAATGCAGTCAGGCCGATGTGAACGTGTGAGACAGAACATGCGGGTACATGCATTCGTTTAGGTACCTGGGAACCAGTTTCGACACATACTGTAACTGTGGCTGCATGGTACACAGCTTATTAGGCCGCAGTCCTTGTAACAATGTACGATTGAATACATAGTTTCTAACATGGAAGTTATGCTTTAAATCCAGTAGACCTTTCTCGTTCCGTATCCTCTCATCAATCAATCTCTAGAGTTGGTACACGGTGGAAAAAAATTACCCTGTAGAGACGATCAACATAAGCAGGCCATATTTGTTTGAATCTCATTATGTACTAAGTTTCTTTTCTTTGAAAAAAGTGATTAATACGTGTGTGATGAATATGCGATTAAATATTTAGTAATGAACTACTAACTCAGAATGTATGATGGACGCAAAGAAGCGGTTCTTTCAACTAGGTAACTGTACGTTTAAATGACTAAAATTTGTATCGTTGCCCATTTCCTTAAATTCCAGAGCTTTGTCAAGGCTTGATGCGGTAAGAGGCTATTTAAAACAGTGCGTCAGTGCCCTAGGATTCGCTATTGGAATCACTTTCCACTCAGTTTTGTCGTTACTCTAGCCACTGCAGTTAGGGTCGGCTTGTGGCGTGAGGTCTGTGAGTCTTTGAAGAAGAACAGAGAGAAAGACATTAACTAAGGATTTTATGATTACGTAAAAGTGGCCGGTGGGAGTTACGCTACGTGATTATATAAAGTCCGCAGTTCGTGGTCGTGCGGTAGCATTCTCGCTTCCCACGCCCGGGTTCTCGCGTTCGATTCCCGGCGGGGTCAGGGATTTTCTCTGCTTCGTGATGACTGGGTGTTGTGTGCTGTCCTTAGGTTTAAGTAGTTCTAAGTTCTAGGGGACTGATGACCATAGATGGTAAGTCCCATAGTGCTCAGAGCCATTTTTTTTTTTTTTTGATTATGTATGTACGTCACAGTTTCACAAAGTTAGGTCTTAGATTGAGGAAGTTTTCGTCACGTTTTGATAGGAGAAAGAAACTGGATGTGGGAAACATCTGGAGTGTGCTCACTGTATCAGTGCTGCTAGGTCCATATGGAATATTTTAGGTTTCTGTGGAAGGAACAATAAGGTTAGTCTTGTTTCTTCGGTCTTAAGCTCATCATAAACAATTCACAACGTGTTTTATGTCAGTATGTGTAACCTAGTAAACTTTAAGGGAAACCCAATAATCTATATTCGGTGTAGAATTGATGTTTGTTTAAAAATACAGTTCTAGTGATATATTATTCAGTCATTTATGCACGTTGTTTTGTGTTCGGTTTCAAAACTTCTGCTCCTGACATTAACAAAATGACGGCATAATCATTATACAAAAGTTTTTCCTTAAATTCTGCTACACATACCAGTTCCCTCGATCCAATAGGACGACATACTCCTACGCTGCTGACAATGTACGGGCTTCAATTATAATGACACTTCATACGTTCCTGTACCACCAACCTTAACAACACCACTTTTTTAAAATACTTCGACTTGAAAGAAGTATTGTATTATACTGTAATAGAGCCAACACTACCTTTATGTGTTTAATTTGTTTGTTCTCTCCTTCGTACTATTGCTTTCTTGCCTTCTCTGACGGCACGAACAATATTGCAGTATGAAACTTCCTGGCAGATTAAAACTGTGTGGGGACCGAGACTCGAACTCGGGGCCTGTGCCTTTCGCGGACAAGTGCTCTACCATCTGAGCGACCCAAGCACAACTGAAGCCTCTTCCTCACAGCTTTAATTCTGCCAGTACTTTCTCTTCTACCTTCCAGACTTCACAGAAGCTCTTCTGCGGTCCTTGCAGAACTAGCGCTCCTGGAAGAAAGTATATTGCCGAGATATGGCTTAGCGACACCATGGGGGACGTTTCCAGAATCAGATGGTACAGCACTTGCTCGCGAAAGGCAAAGCTCCCGTGTTGGAGTCTCGGTCCGGCACACAGTTTTAATCTGCCCGGAAGTTTTATATCAGCGCACACTCTTCTGAATATTACAGTATTCTGATAAAACTTAGTAACCCATGAAACTTATTTAGCAAAAGGAAGAAAACTACAAAACAAAGAAGTAGCTTCAAGTCACTTTCTGTACTTCAAAACAGCTGGTTGTGTCAGCCTAGAAAAACACACATCAAAAAAAGTTTTGCATCACCTCGGTTCCGAGAGTTCCGGAACCTGTTCAGATATCAACACAAATATAATATAGTTTCCGCCATTTTTATTGCTCATGAAAACCACACATTGCATGTTGAAGCACCATACAGAGATACCTTCAGAGGTGGTCGACCGGACTGCTGTACACACCGGTACCTCTTATACGCTGTAGCACGTCCTCGTGCAATAATGATGCCTGAATTCGTCGTGGCATACTATCCACAAAATTATGAAGCCTCTGTTGGTCCAGATTTTCCCATTCCTCAACGGCGATTGGGCGTAGCCCCTCAGAGTGGTTGTTAGGTCACGTCGTCCATAAACAGCTCTTTTCAATCTATCCCAGCATGTTCGATAGGGTTCAAGTCTGAAGAACATACTGGCCACTCTAGTCGAGCGATGTCGTTATTTTGAAGTCATTCACAAGTTACGTGCGAATGCCTCGTCAATAGGCTGCCGATATGGATGCACCATTGGTCGGAGGATGGCATTCCCGAATTGTACAGCAGTTACGGCGCCTTCCATGACCACCAGCGGCGTACGTCGGCCCCACATAATGCCATCACAAAACATAAGGGAACCTGCACCTTGCTGCACTCGCTGGACAGTGTGTCTGAAGCTTTCAGCCTGACCGGATTGCCTCCAGACACATCTCCGACGATTGTATGGCTTAAGGCATATCCGACACTCATTGGTCAAGAGAAAGTGATGCCAGTCCTGAGCGGTCCATTCGGCATGTTGTTGGACCTACCTGTACCGCTCTGCCTGGTGTCGTGGTCGTGGTTGCAAAGATAGACCTCGGCATGGACGTCGGGAGTGAAGTTTCGCTTCATGAAGCCTATTGCACACAGTTTGAGTCCTGTAGCTGCACGAAAAGCATTGTTCAACATGGTGGCGCTCCTGTCAAGGTTCCTCCTAGCCATAATGCGTTGGTAGCGGTCATCCACTGCACTAGTAGTCCTTGGGCGGCCTGGGCGAGGCATGTCAACTACAGATCCTGTCTCTCTGTATCTCCTCCATGTCCGAACAACATCGCTTTGGTTCACTCCGAGACGCCTGGACACTTCTCTTGTTGAGAGCCCTTCCTGGCACAAGGTAACAATGCGGACGCGATCGAACCGCGGTGTTGACCGTCTAGGCATGGCTGAACTACAATCAAGAGCCGTGTACCTCCTTCCTGGTGGAATGACTGGAACTGATTGGCTGTCGGACGCCATCCGTCTAATAGGCGCTGCTGATGCATGGTTGTTTACATGTTCGGGCGGGCTTAGCGACATCTCTGAACAGTCAAAGGGGCTGTGTCTGTGATACAATATCCACAGTCAGCATCTGTCTTCAGGAGTTCTGGGAACCGGAGTGATGCAAAACTTTTTTAATGTGTATGTATGACAGCTGTTTCGCTGTTGTTTGAGCAGTGATCTTTGTTTCAGAAAACCTCTTAAAATAATTTTGTAGCTTACTTTAGCTAAACTCATTTTGCAAAGCTAAAATATACTAACTGCTTTCATGTTTGCACGTAGCAGTAACCAGTTGGAAGATACGCTATCGAATGTTATTATAACTCGCCAGGAAGTTGTTTCCCTCGTGCAGTGTACGGCTCCCAGCCCATCATTTATTGAGGATTCGGGGCTGCTAATTAATTTACCATGGCGCCGGCGACGGTGCAGCAGGGCTGTCGTAAACAGCTCTTTCAAGTTTCATGTTCATTTAAGCTCTTTTTTGGTTATATTTTTGATTCAGTAAGTAGTTACTGTCACTGCAAGAATAGTTAGGGAGTTAGCTGCGACGTGGAGTATTTTAATTTTGAAATTCGCTATTAAGGAATCTTAATTAGCAGATGGTTCTTTAAAAATGAAAACGTCAACTTGAAAATAATGACAACACATTTCAAAAAGCTGAGCCGAAAAACTAAAACATGGAGATCACCAAATCCACTTCTCGGAGAATTCCAAATTGACCATGTGGCTATCTCACTTCATTGTCAAGAAGAAATTCAAAACACTAAAGTGCTGAAAAGCCTTGATGTTGATTCAGACCACTATTTGACTACGATTAAATTCAGACCACTCCCATTTCGAAAAGAGAAGAAAACCTTTTACAAAATTCCAAAATATAACACAGAAACGTTAAAAAATGAAGAAATTAAACAACGGTTTCAAAGAGCATTGCACAAAGATAGCGATGGCATATCCACAATAAATAAGGAAGCGGGATGGGAGGAGATCAAAAACGAAATAGTTGAAATAGCAAAAGAAAATTGTCTCGTGAAAAGAGTAAGAAGACATCCATGGTGGGACAATGAATGTGATGAGAACCTGGAGAAGAGACAGAAATTGTGGCAGAAATGGAACTCCACAAAAGATCCTCAAGATCTTGACAATTTTAAAATCCAGAGAAGAGAAACAGCTAAGCTTTTCCGTAATAAAAAAAGAAGACAATTTCAGGATAACCTAGAACAGATTGAGGAAGACTTTAAAAGAAATAATTCTAGAGATTTCTACAAAACTTCTAGAAAACAGCTAACCAAATACCAATCCCCAAATTTATGTTTTAAAGATGAAGAGAACAAGCTAGGTTTGACAAACAAGACTAATTGTGAAATATTAGCAAAATATTTCGAGAATCTACTAAATTGTGAACCACCCAAAGATAAAATGAGTTTTGAAAACCACCGAAATACTAATACCGAGTCAAAACCTCCAGACGCTGAAGAAATAAAACACATAATACACAGTCTAAAAAACAATAAAGCCCCAGGTGAAGACTCCATAGTACCAGAAATCCTAAAAATAATGGATACCAACCTCCCACAAGTTTTGGAACATATGTTTAAGAAGATCTGGGACGAAGAAAGAATTCCTGAAGACTGGCAGTGTGCCCTGATACACCCACTACACAAAAAGGGGGATAAGATGAATGTTAATAATTATAGAGGGATCTCGCTACTACCAGTAGGATACAAAATTTTGTCAAGGAAATTACTTCAAATCGTGGAGTCAGTTCTGGATAAAAAAAATAGGTGAATATCAAGCAGGTTTTAGACAAGGTAGATCCTGTGTTGAACAAATATTTAACCTGAAAACACTAATTCGTTACAGAATCTCAAGAGGCCAGAGATTTGCAATAGTATTTGTAGATTTCAAAAAAGCATACGACTCGGTAGATAGAGAAACATTACTGAAAGTATTGGAAGAATTTGGGGTCGATACGAAAACAATTCAAATTATCAAACAGACGCTAACAAACAGTAAGGCCAAAGTTAAATTTATGGGTGAAATTTCAAGGAAGTTCGAAATTAAAACAGGTGTTAGACAAGGTGATGGTTTATCCCCAATCCTCTTCAACTGCGTACTGGAAAAGATATTGAGAATATGGAAAGAAGAACCCAAAGGCACCAAGAATGACATCAGAATTGGAACAAAAAAAGAAAAAATAGAAGTGGACTGTTTAGCTTTTGCAGACGATCTGGCAATAATTACAGAAAACGAAGAAATAGCTCAGAACTACCTGGAGAAACTACAAGAAGTTTCGGCCAGAGCTGGACTGCAGATTTCATTTGAACAAACCGTGTATATGTCTAATCATAGAAATAACAAGAAAAATCTTATTACTAAATACGGCAATATTAAGAGAGTAGAAAAATTTAAGTATTTAGGTGAAATAATTCAAGTGAATGGTTTAGACAAGAGTGCAAACCAGGCGAGAGCAAGGAAAATGGAATTTGCTTTTCAAAAAACCAAAGACATATATAACAAAAAAAACATTTCGATTCAAGCTAAATTAAGACATTATAAAACTGTCATTAGACCAGAATGCCTGTATGCATCGGAGTGCCTAACTCTTAACAACAAGGGGGAAATAGAAAACATGGAAAAGAAAGAAAGGAAAATTTTGAGAAAAATATTAGGACCGAGAAAGATTGGAGAAGAGTACAAGCTAAAGAGTAATAAGGAAATATACAAAACTATTGAGAAAGTGAGTGAGGCAATGCGTAAACGCAGACTAACGTTTTATGGTCACCTGTCGAGGATGGATGGAAACAGACTAACAAGAAAAGTGTTTGAACATAGTAACAGGAACGAAAAAACCAACAATAAATGGATACAGATGGTGAAAAAGGATTTGGCCTATTTTAATGTCACCCGTGAGTCAATCAGGGACAGGGAAAAGTTTAGACAAATAATGAACGAAATTAAGTGTTTTCCAGAAGAAACGAAACTAAAGAATAATAACAGGAAATGGTCGGAAGAGCGGAGGAGGAACCACTCGAAAATGATGAGGAAATATTGGGAAGAGAGAAAAAAAGATCAAAAAGCCGGGCAAGTGAATTGTAGAACGTGGTCCAAAGATGGCCGAAATCGAAAGAAGAAGAAGAAGAAAACGTCAGAAGGACAATTTGTTTCTTGAGCCATGATCGTCGCGATTCAACACTGTTGATATCCCGAAATGTTATTCATCGAAGACCTTACAGTTGTTGCTGTCTTAGGGAAGATAAACTTTATTGTTGTAATGTGTAACGGATTTTCTCCGAAAAAGACAGTATGCCAGTCTCAAGCGACGGAATGTACATTCATTTGAGTTACATGGTTGCTGTACTTACCAAATAATATTGTGGTTTTATGTTTCCTAACACATCGCTCTTTTAATTCACATGAAAGTTTAACTGTGGTTATAGGCGTCCGGACCATACCAGTAAATATTAAGTCACAGCCCAGACTAATAACTCGTGTCCACTAGTGAACAAGTTTATTAACAAAAAGCAAAAACAGTTAGTCAGGACTTTGATCTGGCTGTGGATGCAGGAAGCTCCTGAAGCTCTTGAAGACAGACATCGCTTTACGCGATGGAAATGTGGCTTTGTAGCAGCACCAGCTGGACTAAAAGAAAATCCAGTGAAAAGATTTCGTATGAGGGTTATAAGTAAAAAATACGCATAATAGGTATCCAAGATTGGACAAAGCCTCTAGTGGATTAATCACATCTGAAATGGCAGTAAATTGTTGGAACCTGTAACGTGAACACCGTAATCGTAGGAAGATCTTGACGTAATAAATCATCGCTGGAGAAAAAGAAAGATTTTTGGAGTCTTATTACGGTGCCGTAAGTCCATCATGACAGAGACGTTTAAGGGAAAGATTTTAGTGAATAAAATCGAGAAAGATCAATAAAGAAAATATTAGAAGATCTGCTGGGAGTAGGAAACTGCCAAAATGATCTAAAAAAAAAAAAATTGTAACATAAAACTGATAATTGTGGTTGCAGTGACTAGGCATAGCCTCACAAGGATGATGATGACTACGAGCAATTGAAACAGCTGTATAATGTCGTACAAGATAGGGGAATGGGAGGGGTGGCAACTGTGTGACTGAATGTTGCGGGCGCGTGACAAGCTAAAGAAATTAGAGAGCCGGAGCAGAGACGAATAGGGAAGTATTTGAGCCAGAATACGCACCTAAAATTAAGAAAGACTTCGACAGATGGCAGCGTGACATTGCAAAGAACCTAGGAAGGAGAATTTCGGAAACGTAAAGTTTGTCTGCTTTTCGCTTATCACCGTCACGAGCATCTATGGAAAGTGTCTCAAGGACGGTGAAACCGCAACTAGGCGACAAGACGTTGGGCTTCCTTGCCTCGTCACAGAACGTAGAGATGGAAGGGTTGTCCTCTCTGAAAAGTGGTAAAGGCGGCGGTCTGTAACAAATATATCGAGAGGGTTACGGTGCTGGCGCAGTCAGAAATGTTTCGGAGCACACTGTTTAGTTCACACTGTTGCTCATGGAGCTATGCAATGTATTATCCTTACGTATTCCTGTGTTGTCCCACCGACATCGTCATTGTCTGTCCTAGTTGAGACGATATGATCGAAATTGGACCGTAGGTCAATGGAGGTTTCCCCTGGTCTTGTCGGTGTACACCTTCCGTTGGGGGGGGGGGGGGGGGGGAGTTCTAATGGAATTCACTGGAAGCTGTTGCAGTAAGTGACGGCGCCATGACAGCTGAGGTCTTTGTGAGAGCCGTATAGCGGCTACTGCATCGTTCACCAAGGCAGCTGTCGGTAACACGGGACCAGAATCGTCTTACAATAACTTCAGAGCGTGATATCTTGCAAGCTCCTTTAACTGAAACCGATGGAACAGATCTGGGATGCTGTTGGACGCGAGCTACATGCTCACAAACCAGCGTTCCTTAATTTACGGGAATTACAGGACCTGTGTGTAGACATCTCGTGCCGCACACGTCCGAGAACCTACCAAGGACTTGTCGACTCCGTGACACATATAATCGCTGCAAAGGTGAGTAAATGTGCTATTAACCGTGTGGTCGTAATGTTTTGGCTCACCACCGTAAGTAAGCACTAGCCTTGCCAAGTAAAGTATTTTCCGTAGGTACCTTGAAAGTGAGAGGAGAAAGTACAAACTGGATCAGACTAGGGAAAGGAGTAAGACAAGGATGCTGTTTATCACCTACTCTTTTCAACCTGTACTTGGAAAATATGATTGACCAATGCTCATTAGATGACAAAGGAGTAGAAATTGGAGGAAGAAGAGTAGGGTGCTTGAGATTTGCTGATGACATGGTCCTTCTAGCCACAGGGGAAAAAGAATTACAGGATTTGGTGGACACCATTGCAACTAACGGAAAAAATATGGAATGCAAATTAACACAAATAAAACAAAAGTATTGGCAATAGGAGGAAATAAGGAACTAAAAATTGTGCTGAATGGAGGAAAACTAGAACAGGTGCAAAATTTTAAGTATCTTGGAAGCAGGATAGACACCGACTGGAAGTGCACCCCAGAAATTAAAACAAGGATAGCAATGGCAAAAGAGGCGTTTTATAAGAAAAGGAGAATCCTCTGCAGCGGTATGGACAGAGAACTCAGAAAGAGACTCATAAAATGTCTTGTATGGAGTGTTCTTCTATATGGCGCTGAAACATGGACTATGAGGAAAAAAGACAGAGAAAGGCTGGAGGCTTTTGAGATCTGGACATGGCGGAAGATGGAAGGAATAAAGTGGATGGACAGAGTAAAAAATGAAGAGGTACTGAGAAGAGTGGGAGAGAAAAGGCAGTTACTAGATGTAATAAAGAGAAGAAAAAGAAATTGGATTGGGCATATATTAAGAAAGAATGACGGACTGATAAAAACAGTTTTAGAAGGTTATGTAGAAGGGAAAAGGAAGCGAGGAAGGAAGAGATTCCAGATACTGGATGACATGATGGACGGTACAACATACAGCAGCCTTAAGAAGGAAGCAATGGATCGCAGAAAATGGAGAGGCAAAGGACCTGCTAATATAGCAGATAACTGATGATGACCTGACCTTGATATGGCAAGTGCAGCCGTCGCCACAACCAGGAATGGTAGGTAACAGTAGGGTGACAAGAGGCAACGTAGAATATCTCTGATTGTTACACGAAAACACAGTGCAGAGAATCACTGGCTTATAAGTACTGGGCACAAACACATGGTGAACATATATAACTTCCAGAACCAATTCCCAGGACCAACTATTTGATAGTTGATGCTCGGAGACACAACATCGTTGTTACAGGTAGTCTGCGAAAACCAGTTCACATATGTTGGTCACTGATGAATCGTGCACACGACTGAAGTTAACCACCTCAGCGTCAGTTAAGGGCTGAAGATGGTGCACTAAAGCACCGAAACTGGTAGCTGAAGAGTAAATAACGTCGAGAGGACGGCTGTATGTGTTGCATTTAATTACACTATCGAAGGACGATCCATGCATAAAATTCTTTTACACTTGCCCACCACGGCTTGCGTTACTTTGTAAGTTCGTCCAGATGTACTCGTGGCGGTAGATTCATTTTACCTACAGCACACTGTTCAGGATACTGATGGATGAGTTATCTTGAGGTAGAGTGAAATGGTTCTTTTCGTATTACTTGATTAAGTTTACTGTTCATGTGTGTCATAAAGTCTCGAACAGATGGATCCACTGTATACGGATAGGGGTGAGAGTGGGGGTGTGATTATTGTCGATTGCAGTGGAAATTTATGTTGAAAATACTAATGCTTTTCACACTTTACATAAAGTAGAGTTCATTAACTTTATTGACTTGAATGAAAATTAAATTCTCGCCAAAGTAGTCAGTGTTTATTAACAACACACCTGGTGACGATTGACCATGCACACAATTACTGCTCATGTAAAAGAGATTATTTTGTAAAAAGTTAATCAGACTTCGAATTAAGACTGAGTAACGACCCTCTAGTAATAAAATAAATAAATATAGAGTCCTTAAAACGCTCGATCGCTGCCCCGCCAACCAAATACCTTGCAACTTAATTCAAACGGCCAGAAATTACTTGCATTACGCACAAAGTATCAGGAGAAAGAAAACTGGCGTTCTACGGATCGGAGCGTGGAATGTCAGATCCCTTAATCGGGCAGGTAGGTTAGAAAATTTAAGAAGGGAAATGGATAGGTTGAAGTTAGATATAGTGGGAATTAGTGAAGTTCGGTGGCAGGAGGAACAAGACTTCTGGTCAGGTGACTACAGGGTTATAAACACAAAATCAAATAGGGGTAATGCAGGAGTAGGTTTAATAATGAATAGGAAAATAGGAATGCGGGTAAGCTACTACAAACAGCATAGTGAACGCATTATTGTGGCCAAGATAGATACGAAGCCCACGCCTACTACAGTAGTACAAGTTTATATGCCAACTAGCTCTGCAGATGACGAAGAAATTGAAGAAATGTATGATGAAATAAAAGCAATTATGCAGATTGTGAAGGGAGACGAAAATTTAATAGTCATGGGTGACTGGAATTCGAGTGTAGGAAGAGGGAGAGAAGGAAACGTAGTAGGTGAATATGGATTGGGGGACAGAAATGAAAGAGGAAGCCGCCTGGTCGAATTTTGCACAGAGCACAACATAATCATAACTAACACTTGGTTTAAGAATCATGAAAGAAGGTTGCATACATGGAAGAACCCTGGAGATACTAAAAGGTATCAGATAGATTATATAATGGTAAGACAGAGATTTAGGAACCAGGTTTTAAATTGCAAGACATTTCCAGGGGCAGTTGTGGACTCTGACCACAATCTATTGGTTATGACCTGTAGATTAAAACTGAAGAAACTGCAAAAAGGTGGGAATTTAAGGAGATGGGACCTGGATAAACTAAAAGAACCAGAGGTTGTACAGAGATTCAGGGAGAGCATAAGGGAGCAATTGACAGGAATGGGGGAAATAAATACAGTAGAAGAAGAATGGGTAGCTTTGAGGGATGAAGTAGTGAAGGCAGCAGAGGATCAAGTAGGTAAAAAGACTAGGGCTAGTAGAAATCCTTGGGTAACAGAAGAAATATTGAATTTAATTGATGAAAGGAGAAAATATAAAAATGCAGTAAATGAAACAGGCAAAAAGGAATACAAACGTCTCAAAAATGAGATCGACAGGAAGTGCAAAATGGCTAAGCAGGGATGGCTAGAGGACAAATGTAAGGATGTAGAGGCCTATCCCACTAGGGGTAAGATAGATACCGCCTACAGGAAAATTAAAGAGACCTTTGGAGATAAGAGAACGACTTGTATGAATATCAAGAGCTCAGATGGAAACCCAGTTCTAAGCAAAGAAGGGAAAGCAGAAAAGTAGAAGAAGTATATAGAGGGTCTATACAAGGGCATTGTACTTGAGGACAATACTATAGAAATGGAAGAGGATGTAGATGAAGATGAAATGGGAGATATGATACTGCGTCAAGAGTTTGATAGAGCACTGAAAGACCTGAGTCGAAACAAGGCCCCCGGAGTAGACAATATTCCATTGGAACTACTGACGGCCGTGGGAGAGCCAGTCCTGACAAAACTCTACCATCTGGTGAGCAAGATGTATGCAACAGGCGAAATACCCTCAGACTTCAAGAAGAATATAATAATTCCAATCCCAAAGAAAGCAGGTGTTGACAGATGTGAAAATTACCGAACTATCAGCTTAATAAGTCACAGCTGCAAAATACTAACACGAATTCTTTACAGACGAATGGAAAAACTAGTAGAAGCCAACCTCGGGGAAGATCAGTTTGGATTCCGTAGAAACACTGGAACACGTGAGGCAATACTGACCTTACGACTTATCTTAGAAGAAAGATTAAGGAAAGGCAAACCTACGTTTCTAGCATTTGTAGACTTAGAGAAAGCTTTTGACAATGTTGACTGGAATACTCTCTTTCAAATTCTAAAGGTGGCAGGGGTAAAATACAGGGAGCGAAAGGCTATTTACAATTTGTACAGAAACGAGATGGCAGTTATAAGAGTCGAGGGACATGAAAGGGAAGCAGTGGTTGGGAAGGGAGTGAGACAGGGTTGTAGCCTCTCCCTGATGTTGTTCAATCTGTATATTGAGCAAGCAGTAAAGGAAACAAAAGAAAAATTCGGAGTAGGTATTAAAATTCATGGAGAAGAAATAAAAACTTTGAGGTTCGCCGATGACATTGTAATTCTGTCAGAGACAGCAAAGGACTTGGAAGAGCAGTTGAATGGAATGGACAGTGTCTTCAAAGGAGGATATAAGATGAACATCAACAAAAGCAAAACAAGGATAATGGAATGTAGTCTAATCAAGTCGGGTGATGCTGAGGGAATTAGATTAGGAAATGAGGCAGTTAAAGTAGTAAAGGAGTTTTGCTATTTGGGGAGCAAAATAACTGATGATGGTCGAAGTAGAGAGGATATAAAATGTAGGCTGGCAATGGCAAGGAAAGCGTTTCTGAAGAAGAGAAATTTGTTAACATCGAGTATAGATTTAAGTGTCAGGAAGTCATTTCTGAAAGTATTCGTATGGAGTGTAGCCATGTATGGAAGTGAAACATGGACGATAAATAGTTTGGACAAGAAGAGAATAGAAGCTTTCGAAATGTGGTGCTACAGAAGAATGCTGAAGATTAGATGGGTAGATCACATAACTAATGAGGAAGTATTGAATAGGATTCGGGAGAAGAGAAGTTTGTGGCACAACTTGACCAGAAGAAGGGATCGGTTGGTAGGACATGTTCTGAGGCATCAAGGGATCACCAATTTAGTATTGGAGGGCAGTGTGGAGGGTAAAAATCGTAGAGGGAGACCAAGAGATGAATACACTAAGCAGATTCAGAAGGATGTAGGTTGCAGTAGGTACTGGGAGATGAAAAAGCTTGCACAGGATAGAGTAGCATGGAGAGCTGCATCAAACCAGTCTCAGGACTGAAGACCACAACAACAACAACGCACAAAGTAAGGAGCATTCAAAAAGAAACGTGCGGGAGGCATAATTACAGAAACCTGTACCTGCACGTTAGAAGTATTTACCGTGGTTGTTGAGAGACTGTGAAACAAGGCGGTGAATGTCTGTCTGTTAAAATTCCTGGGGCTGCGATGTTAAACAGTTCCGCACGTACAGCTAGACGTCGTCGTCCGAGGTGAATCGTTTGCCCCTCAGAGCCTTTTTAAGGGGACCAAAAATGGCGTAATGACAGGGAGAGAGGCCAGGACTGTTTATAGGGTGGACAATAACATCCCATTTTAATTTCTGTAGGAGTGCCGCGACTGTGTTGGCCGTATAAGGCTTTGCTATGCCATGGAGCAGAATGACCCCATGGGTGAGATTGCCTTGTCGTTTTGATTTGCTCGCTTAGCGAAGGGTGGTTAAGGTTTGCAAGTAACGCTGGGCGTTCACTGCTGTTCCTGTGATGACGCCAATTTTTGCTTCCGTTAGAAAGGCTCTGAGGCGCAAGCGATTCACCTCGGACGACGACGTACAAAAAATGGTTCAAATGGCTCTGAGCACTATAGGACTTAACATCTGAGGTCATCAGTCCTCTAGAACTTAGAACTACTTAAGCGTAACTAACCTGACACATCGATGCCCCAGGCAGGATTCGAACCTGCGACCGTAGCGGTAGCGCGGTTCCAGACCGAAGCGCCTAGAACCGCTCGGCCACACTAGCCGGCCGACGACGTACATTCGAAACTGCTTAACATCGCAGCCGCAGGAATCATAAGAGACAGCCATTCACCGCTTTGTGTCACAGAGGGTCAAGTAACTCAACAGTCAGGGTCAGTACTTATAACATACAGGTTCTGGTTTCTGTACTTATGCCTCCGGCTCGGTTCTTTTTGAAGGCCCCTTATATAATCGAAACAGGAGAACTGAGTGGTCGGTCATTATACGAAATGAGACAAAGTTCGAAACCTAACAGAACTACTATTATCGGCTAAAACGATACAATGAAGGCACTTAAATCGGTACCGTGCCGATGCCAGAAAGCGACGAAGGTAAATTCTAAAGTGGCTTGTTTCGTAGATAAAATAATTACAACTTCATAGTGAAAAGATTAGTAACGTGTAAGGTGTTTACAGATGTTAAATTTCCAAAGAGTTGTCTTTTCTGTTAATACAATCAAATAAATAGTTTTTCACAGCTCATACAATGTAACAGAAACAATTCCGCAAACATTGTAACTGAACTGGGAATAAGAATAATAATAAGAATAATACGAGTCCAAAAGCAGGAATATCATATGCCGTTATTGTTATTATTACGTCATTGAAGGAATACTGAATAAGACTCAAGAGTTCACGTTTTTCATTTTATCAAAAGATTTATAACCTCCTCAACCTTTTTCGTTTTATCAAAAGATATGTAGCCCCTGAAATGGTGAAGGTAGTGTTCATTAGCGTAACCTAGCTACCATCATTCTGACACATGATATTCACGTCTAATTTTACGAAAAATTTAGAAAGACACAGTTCACTCTCATACTTAATATGTCTGCTTCCTTATTTAGTACCTGAACCAAGAACCGGCACGGGGCATGTAGACTTTAATATCGTTCGTAACTATAAATTCTGTGGAACAGGCACTACATGCCACTTGAAGTTTGAAATTTAGAAGGGGTGATCAAAAAGCTTTCGTACGAAGGTCGTACAGTTTCAGAATCGATATGCCAATAAGGCAAGATGGCAGTCATTGGAGAAACCCGTCTGGTAAAACATCGTGTCCTGCTGAGTGAAGAAGTCCGTAACCTTCTTCTGCACACCCTCGTCCGATAGGAATCGGCAACCTTTCAGCGCCTCTTTTAAGGGCCTGGAAACGTAATAATCGCATGGGGAGTGATCAACACCATAAGGCGGGTGTTCTAGTGTCTCTCAGTAGAGTGGGCGTAACTTCTGTGTTACAACACTTATGGTACTGGGACGTGGGTTATCGTGAAGCAGTAGTACCCCACGGCGCCCCACTCCACAACAGCGGATATCGACGGGCATGCTGCTATACATTTTTCATGGATAAAGCGTGTTTACCTTTGGAAGCTAAGAAAAGAATGACAGCACATTGACTCTGTTTGGGCGTCTCTGGTAATCACATCACCGTAAGTCACGTTTCCACACAAACTGCATGCACGTAGGAAGGTAACGAATGCCACAGATCACTTGTCTACGTGTCGGTGCTTGTATATCCACATCCGAGTTACACTACGTTGCAGCAGTGCCCTCAGTCGGAATCTTTTAGATCGCCCTTATATTTTATATACAATGAATTTGAGGTCTTTAGAAACTAGTAAAAGCTTAGGACTGTAAGATGAAGTTCGTATGCTTCAAACAATATTACTGGAAGTACCGATATCCTGGCGAATACAGCAGCCAACAGAATTTAAATTTTGGTTATGAACAGTGAATAAACTGTAATTTTCAACATGTTCTGCATGAGAAGAAACGATTACGTTCATCGGATATCTTCAGATATTGTACTCATATCGTCCTCAGTAGCGCAAAAATATTATGGTACGTTGATAATTATTTAAAACGCTGTAAAAGGAACACATATGGTGTTGGAAATACGAAACAGACCATATCACACTTGCAGGGCACTTGAAATACCACCACCACCATACTATAAATGCGGAACAAGATTAACCAGAACTAACAACAACAACAACAAATGCCTTATTTACATCTACATCTATTCTCTGAGAATTACCGTGAAGTACTTGGCTCCTGTCATTCTTGAAGAGTGTGCAAGTTCAGTTACTCAACGTCCCTAAGACACTCTGCCGCAGAGCAAACAATCCTGTGACCGTTAGTACTGCCCTTCTCGGTATCCCCCGCTGTTACTATTTGGTACGGGTCCCACACACTTGAGCATTATTTTAGGATGCGTCACACGAGTGATTTATGAGCTATCTTTTTTGTAGACTGATTGCATTCCCCTCGTATTTTATCAATAAACCGAAGTCGGCTGCCCGCTTTACACGGGACTGAGACTACGTGCTCGTTCCATTTCATGTCCCTACGTTACACCCAGGTTATTGTATGAGTTTACAGATTAAAACTGTGTCTCACTGACATTATAATCATAGGGAACAATGATTTTTTTGTTTTCTGAAGTGCACAATTTTACATTTCTGGACATTGAAATAGCCACTTTTACACCACTTTGAAATCTTATAAAGATCTAAGTGAATATTAGCATAGCCTTGTCGAGACTACTCTTTGTTGCAGGTAACTGTATCATTTCCGAAAAGTCTGGGGCTACCTTAAACATTAATCAGAAGGTTATTAATATACAACATGAACAGGAAGGTTCTCAACGCACATCCCTGGAGTGGATCCGAAGTTATTTCTCCATCTCTTGATGGCTCTCCATCGAAGGTAATAATATGCTGTATCCTACCTACCAATAAATCCGCAATCCAGAGACGAAATTAGTCATCCCATACCATCAAACTTTTGATAATCGGGAATCGAGAAAAATACGTCTACCTTACTGCCTTAATCCACGGCTTTAAGGGTGCCATCTGACGAAAGGGCAAATTGGGTTTCACATGATCTATGTTTTTGAAATCCGTGTTGGTTGGCATGGAGGTTCTGTTCTACATACCTCATTAAGTTTGAACACAGAATACGTTCTAAGATTCTACCACAGGTCGATGTTAAGGATACTGGACGTTAGTTTGGTGCCTCACTTCTTCTAGGTAAATATTGCCAGTGCTTTTTCCCAGCTAATGTGCACAGTTTTTGTTAGAGGTGATTACGATGGATCATAGTTAACAGAGGGTTTAACAAAGACGCAAAATGGGCGTAGAATGTGATAGGGGTTTTGTTCAACTTGTAACACCTCTTTCAAATTACCTTCCCCTTTCGTCTCACAAACAAAATCCTCATCTTCATTACTCATCACTTCCTCATTACTTACCGTGAACTAGACGCTACTTTCTTTCTTGCAGTCCTCCAAACCAGCGTACATATTAAACTGCGACAGCCATTTCTTATTCTCATTTATTTCAACTTCATTTACCGAGACAACTTGCTTATTCGCTACCGGAAGATGCGCTAAACTCGGTGCAGCGGTGCTATCTGCACTCGCGGCGAGTAGCCACCATAAAACATTCGTGATATAGCTTGCTAATACATCTAATCCGACCAGTGTCCGAGTCATGACGTTTCTGCATCGTTTTCATTCTCGCTGTTTCCAGCGTACACTTTACGTTGTTTAAATTCGTTACTCGTTTTGCTTCCCATTGGATCCCATTTGTATCCGAGAAACGGTCAGCCATTTACACAGCAGTAACATCATGAAAAGATGATCAAGAGATTTTTGCTAGTCTCGTTAAGTGTCAAAGTTCTGATGCCAAACGAATGAATGGAAAATGTAAATATTTTATCTGAAGCCTAAAAGTGTAAGTACTTAAAAATGGGCATTTTTTAAAATTCCTGTAATAATTATTCACATTCCTTACAACATTCTTTGGAAATCGAAAAAATGATAGTTTTGAAAGCTCCTGCGATTTATAATGCCATAGTAAGTCTGAAATAGGACCGTATTTTTATTCTGAATGTGCTTTTGCACTTCATTTACAACAGTTCAAACATTGGTTGAAGCTTGTTCCAGGTAACTCAGCTAAAGCCTACTGTAGCTACTGTCAGTCCGAAATGTATGCAAAAATTAACGATTTGAAGAAGCATTTGGAAACGAAAAAACATAGAGCAAAATATGAACTAATTTCTCAAAATAAGCAACAGTCATTATCTGCAGTACCAATAAGACGTCAGATATTTGCCTCTGCGCCCTATCGTGAGCAACATTGGAGCACCTACTTATTTTGTTGCCAAATATCTGACGTCACTATTGGAACCTTTCGTTGGCAAGTGCGACCATCATATTCGAAACTCTGAGGATTTCATAGATCGCTTGAAAACTCTTAGATTGCAATCATCGGATCCCTCAGTAAGTTTCGATGTTGTGTCATTATTTAAAAAGGTGCCCTTGCAGGACTCTTTAGAGCTCATTGGTAACAAGTTTGAGGAGGACATAGTGGCACTATTTAAACATGTGCTTACTTCAACATACTTCCTATTTCAAGACCAATATTTTGAACAAGTGGACGGTGTCGCCATGGGGAGCCCTCTTTCTGCTGTGGTGGACAATTATTTTATGAAGGACTTTGAAGACAAAGCACTACAGTCAGCCACTCTCAAAGCCTCTTGTTTTCTGCGGTATGTTGACGATACGTTTGTGATGTGGCCACACGGACTGGATACTCTACCTACATTTCTTCAACATTTAAATTCCCTCCATCCGAATATTAACTTCACTATGGAAGTGGAAAAAGATGGCACTTTACCTTTTCTAGATGTTTTGGTGCGAAGGAAAGCATATGGAACCTTGGGACACAGCGTATTTCGCAGGCCAACGCATACAGATCTATATTTGCAGGCCACATGCTGCCATCATCCAGCACAATGCGGTAGTGCATTACGTACGCTAGATCACAGAGCGCGAGTGGTATCTGACTCTGAAAGCCTGCCGAGTGAGATGCAACATTTGAAGACAGTCTTCCGTCAAAACGGTTATTCTGAGAGACAGATACGAAATGCATTCAGGCCCAAGCGAGTTCAATCTATGGAGCAGAATGAAGATACTAAGACACCCACCACCTTGGCCTTCTTGCCTTACTTTGGTGCCATGTCGTCAAGAATCGGAAGAGTCCTCGAAAGATATGACATCAAGTGCGTTTTCCGACCATCTGAAAAACTGAGGAACCTGTTAGGTTCTGTTAAGGATGATCTCGGTCTGAGGAAACGTGGTGTGTACAAGATTGCTTGTTAGTGTGGGGCGGCATATATAGGTCAGACATGTCGCACAGTACCAAAAAAAAGTGGTTCAAATGGCTCTGAGCACTATGGGACTCAACATCTCAGGTCATCAGTCCCATAGACGTAGAACTACTTAAACCTAAGGACATCACACACATCCATGCCCGAGGCAGGATTCGAACCTGCGACCGTAGCAGCAGCGCGGTTCCGGACTGGAGCGCCTGGAACCGCTCGGCCACTGAGGCCGACTCGCACAGTGCAAGAACGTTGCGATGAACATCAGCGTCATACACGCCTATGCCAACCGGAGAAGTCGTCAATTGCAGAACACTGTCTGAACACAGGACTTCACATGATTTATGGAAAGACGGAAGTTTTATCCCCAGCATCCTCTTTCTGGGATTGCGTCATTAAGGAAGCAATATACATCCGTACAGCTGATAACCTTATCAACAGGGATGCGGGATTTCAACTGAGTACAGCCTGTAACCCTGCATTGGCTGCTGTTAAATCACGACGAGAAAGCAAAGAGCTTTCGATAATAGACCCGTCATGACTTTGGCAGCATGTTAGTAAACAAAGCGTCAGCGCACGCGCAGAACGGCCGCTCTGCGTTTCCCGGCAGAGGGCGTTTGAGTCTGACGCCTTCCATGTGCAAATTTTTGCAAATGCGTGGTTCCCGCGCCTGCGCAATCTTCACGCAGGTGCTCTGTATACAGCTGCGTCGACACGCGGATCTTGTCAGTCGTACCTAACCACCAGCGAGGTTCAACCACCTGATGATGTCGGACAGTTGCTCCGAGGAAATATTGTGGGATTTGCACAATGTCATCCGGCGGCACACCCGTGAAGACTGTTTACAACATATCCGCAGGGAAGGCCTGAAGACTCACATTAAATGGCTTCGTTCACACATTTAATTTTTTTCGGATTTTTATGTGCATATGTTAGACTAATTTTGTTGTCGAAAATAATAAACTTTCAGTACCATTTATCAATAAATTAGTGTGATTTGTAGTGTTTCATACCAAGTTTCTAAGATATGGCTGAAATAAAAGCAAAATAGGACCATTAAAAATATGTTGTAGGCGTTGTAGTACATTATTGTCTGGCAATACCCAAGAGCTGAAAATAAATGTAATAATCCCCCCCGCCAGCCGATATATCTTCGCCCTTCAGCGACATCTAGCAGATTCTTAGTGACTTAGTGACCGTTATTTTATATACCTAGTGGATTTTTTAACACCGGCTAGGGATTTCTCATATTACGCAACGGCAACTCTGCAGTACGGCCCACTACCGTTGCGGACCCCCGTTTCCCACTCAGTCACTTCCATGGTGGTTACAGTTATTATAATGTCCCCTACCACGGACAAAACCTTTTCCCCCGCGTCTTCCTCTATCTACATGTGCCGATCTCACATTGTAATCAATATTTAAGCTTCTATTTGACTTTGATTTTGGGTATTTTGAACTCGTTTGTCGTAAATGTTACTATTTCCATTCTGATTATAGCTGCTATTGTGGTGACTGTATTGTCGATTTTTGTCGCCACGGTATAACGCACATAGATCCTCTACCTTTTTCAAAAACGCTATTACCAATTATGTAGCCGCTGACACTACGTGACAATTTGCCGCGCAGAATGTCAAGCATTCTCTTTTCGGTTACGTGTCCTTTTACATGCTCTATCCTTTTACACATAACCTCGCAATATCCTTTCATATTTTAGTCTGTGCTGTACGGAGGAGCATACGTAAATTCCGTAATTACTTCCTCCTGTTTACTAGTTGACCAGTAATCGTCTTCAAATCGTTTTAAGAATTCGTCGAGAGTTTCACAACAGCTCAGGACGAGAACTGCCCAACTATCTGCGTCACCACTCATTTTAGTCCTGGCAAACCTGAAGCGAATTTCTCCTGGTAGTTCTTTCGAAATTAACGACTTACATTTGTCTATGAACATGACAGGATTATACTACCACCTTTCGGATGAAATTTATCAATCTCACTGCTTATTTGGCTCTGGTATGTCCCTCCTAAACGTACGTGGCGATTAGATTTCTTACGATCTCCAGATTTTTAATACACTCATTTATCTCCCCCACATCTTTGTGTTTTATTTCAGAAAACTTATCATTAACATCTGTTTACAATGCCTGAACTTTGACCAAAACACTTACAATTTGGTCATTCAGAGAATCCACCGAAATTTTAGTCAGAACGGACTGTTGCTATTTCGCGACTCGCCTTTTGTTGACATTTTCACTGATCTCGTCCGTTCTCACACCGATATCATGTTTCAGTCGAAACTTTGAGGTTTGCTGATGACATTGTAATTCTGTCAGAGACTGCAAAGGTCTTGGAAGAGCAGTTGAACGGAGTGGACAGTGTCTTGAACGGAGGGTATAAGATGAACATCAACAAAGGCAAAACGAAGACAATCGAATGTAGTCGAATTAAGTCGGGTGATGCTGAGGGAATTAGATTAGGAAATGAGGCACTTAAAGTAGTAAAGGAGTCTTGCTATTTGGGGATCAAAATAACTGATGATGGTCGAAGTAGAGAGGATATAAAATGTAGACTGGCAATGGCAAGGAAAGGGTTTCTAAGGAAGAGAAATTTCTTAACATCAAGTATAGATTTAAGTGTCAGGAAGTCGTTTCTGAAAGTATTTGTATGGAGTGTAGCCATGTATTGAAGTGAAACATGGACGACAAATAGTTTGGCCAAGAAGAGAACAGAACCTTTCGAAATGTGGTGCTACAGAACGATTCTGAAGATTAGATGGGTAGATCACATAACTAATGAGGAGGTATTGAATAGAATTGAGGAGAAGACTAGTTTGTCGCACAACTTGACGAGAAGAAGGGACCGGTTGATAGGACATGTTCTAAGGCATCAGGGGATCACAAATTTAACATTGGAAGGCTGTGTGGAGGGTAAAAGTCGCAGAGGGAGACCAAGAGATGAATACACTAAGCAGATTCAGAAGGATGTAGGTTGCAGTAAGTACTGGGAGATGAAGAAGCTTGCACAGGATAGAGTAGCATGGAGAGCTGCAACAAATCAGTCTCAGGACTAAAGACCACAACAACAACAACCACATTTTCCCTCCACTAAGTAGCCCAATTGTTGAGGCATGTTGTCTTTGATTTTTTTCATTTTCCCCGTTAAATGTTTTATCTTATCTTTTCTGTCATTAATAAATTTAGTATCTAAGTCATTTAGTTCTTTTCGTAAGGTTTTGTTTGAAATTTCTGTTTCGCTTCTCACAGTAGTTATTTCCTCTTTTACAGTATGTATCTCACTACTTACGGTCTTGGTCAAGCAGCTAATCTCACTGCTTACTGAATTCATAATATCGCTTGTCACAGAGCTAATCTCACTGCTTATTTGCTCTTTCAGTTTTGAATCATTTGCATTAAAGCATTCGTACTAAATAACGGCAAACTTCTACCTTGTTCCATTGTCTTTTTGTTTTCGTCCCTGTTACATTTATATCACTTTTATATCCTGCGTCATTCATTTTCAAATTATCATTATTGTCATCAACTATTTCTTGCTTCACCTTTGCATTATTTACACATTCTGTTCCTCCAGTATTGTTTACTCTGTCGTCAACATCTGAAACATTTTCGAACATATCAACGGTCTTATTGTTGCGTTGTAGCCCTAGTTCCGACTGCATTGTTGTAACTAAAATTTTCTCACCATTATTCACAGAAATTAACCACTGCTCTTATTGCAAGGCTCGGGACAGTCGTAATTACAATACTCTGTCCTGTCACTGGGAACCCTCTTACCTCTCTGGCTAATTAGGCTATTCTGTATGACCGTCTACCTAAAGTCCATAAACTATGGGGAAAAGACATCTACTCCGAAGAATGACGCAAAACCGAGAGAAGTAGAAGAAGTTATAACCGAATCGCCACTGCTCAGTATTTTACCAATGTCGATTAGAAACTAAGTTCCGTAAACTTCTTACGTTTTTATTTTGCAAACTAGTTTATCAATTAACAGTAATTAGTGGAAAATTTGGAAGAAAGGTTATAAAAGTATGTCATTAAAGAAATAACCAACGGTCGCCAGTTCCTTACCGGAACAAGAATAATTAAATTGGAACTAAACTTTATACTCGTAAGCGATCTTACGTAAGAATAGTTGTTGGAGTCATGACCTAGGAACAGTACCTAAAGCACACATTCAAATACTTCACACCACATATGTCACAGTAGTCAAATAATAATCAAATAGCAAACACATACAACATAACACATTAACTCAGTGAGATTGTTTACTGGCTGTGGACAGAAGCTTTTTATTGCGTTACTCACTGTAATACTGACTGTCGTAATATTAGTAAACAGAAAGATTGTGGAATTTAGCAGTTACTTTAATATTTCTTTGTAATAAAACTTAGCCGGCTGCTGTGGTCGAGCGGTTCTAGACGTTTCATTCCGGAACCACGTTGCTGCTACGGTCGCAGGTCAGAATCCTGCCTCGGGCATGCATGTGTGTGATGTCCTTAGGTTAGTTAGGTTTAAGTAGTTCTAAGTTTAGTTCCATAGTGCTTAGAACCGTTTGAGACATTTTTGTAATAAAACTTACAAATTATGCGACGAACTATAGATTAGAACTGTGCTGTGGGAATGAAATTCAGTGTTCAAGTTACCAGTTTTTTATTATGAAAGTTACTCTATTTTTAGCTGATGGGAACGGGCGTACGGCATTGTGAGCTTGGAGTCACCCATTCGGGGAAGCTCGGACGCCGAGGGCAAGTGCTTAGGGCATTCGACTCCACATTGACCGACTTGCGCGTCGGAAGTGGGGATTAAATGATGATGAGGACAACACAACACCCAGTCCCTGAGTGGAGAAAATCTCCTGCCCCAGCTGGGAATCGAACCCGGTACCCTTGTCATGGCATTCTGCCGCGCTGACCACACAGCTAACAGGGGCGGACTTACGTTTGGCAAATGAATTAATGCTGACTTTCGCATCATTCTATTTCTGACATCATTCATACCATAGCCAAAGTTTTCTTTATTACGTAATTGCCCAAAAGTTGGAAACATTATGTTCTGATAACCTAAAAACTTAATATTCACTTCATTTCAGTTCATTTTCTGATTGTCTCGGTTCATACAAAGTGGTGGGATGGATACTACTTGGATATGGCTTAGGAAATTTATTTACATGACAACATGCACGAAAACAATGTTATTCAGGCAATATACTTCCAATTACTCTGGACAGCCTTACACTTCTAGCAATAAAAATTCTAGATCTTACAATTATTTTTTTTTTTTTGTTTTTTTTTTTTTTTGTTTTGGTTTGATACGGCCCGCCACGAATTCCTTTCCTGTGCTAACGTCTTCATCTCAGAGTAGCACTTGCAACCTACGTCCTCAATTATTTGCTTCACGTGTTCCAATCACTGTCTTCCTCTACAGTTTTTGCCCTCTATAGCTCCCTCTAGTACCATGGAAGTCATTCCCTCATGTCTTAGCAGATGTCCTATCATCCTGTCCCTTCTCCTTATCAGTGTTTTCCACATATTCCGTTCTTCTCCGATTCTGCGTAGAACCTCCTCATTCCTTACCTTATCAGTCCACCTAATTTTCAACATTCCTCTATAGCACCACATCTCAAATGCTTCGATTCTCTTCTGTTCCGGTTTTCCCACAGTCCATGTTTCACTACCATACAGTGCTGTACTCCAGACGCACATCTTCGGAAATTTCTTCCTCAAATTAAAGCCGGTATTTGATATTAGTAGACTTGTCTTGGCCAGAAATGCCTTTTTTGCCATAGCGAGTCTGGTTTTGATGTCCTCCTTGCTCCGTCCGTCATTGGTTATTTTACTGCCTAGGTAGCAGAATTCCTTAACTTCATTGACTTCTTGACCATCACTCCTGATGTTAAGTTTCTCGCTGTTCTCATTTGTACTACTTCTCATTACCTTCGTCTTTCTCCGATTTACTGTCAAACCATACTGTGTACTCATTAGACTGTTCATTCCGTTCAGCAGACCATTTAATTCTTCTTCACTTTAACTCAGGATAGCAATGTCATCAGCGAATCGTATCTATGATACCCTTTCACCTTGTATTTTAATTCCACTCCTGAACCTTTCTTTTATTTCCATCATTGCTTCCTCGATGTACAGATTGAAGAGTAGGGGCGAAAGGCAACAGCCTTGTCTTACACCCTTCTTAATACGAGCACTTCGTTCTTGATCGTCCACTCTTATTATTCCCTCTTGGTTGTTGTACATATTGTATATGACCCGTCTCTCCCTATAGCTTACCCCTACTTTTTTCAGAATCTCGAACAGCTTGCACCATTTTATATTGTCGAACGCTTTTTCCAGGTCGACAAATCCTATGAAAGTGTCTTGATTTTTCTTTAGCCTTGCTTCCATTATTAGGCGTAACGTCAGAATTGCCTCTCCCGTCCCTTTACTTTTCCTAAAGCCAAACTCATCGTCACCTAGCGCATTCTCAATTTTCTTTACCATTCATCTGTATATTATTCTTGTAAGCAGCTTCGATGCATGAGCTGTTAAGCTGATTGTGCGATAATTCTCGCACTTGTCAGCTCTTGCGTCTTCGGAATTGTGTGGATGATGCTTTTCCGAAAGTCAATTGGTATATCGCCAGACTCATATATTCTACGCACCAATGTGAATAGTCGTTTTGTTGCCACTTCCCCCAATGATTTTAGAAATTCTGATGGAATGTTATCTATCCCTTCTGCCTTATTTGACCATAAGTCCTCCAAAGCTCTTTTAAATTCCGATTCTAATACTGGATCCCCTATCTCTTCTAAATCGACTCCTGTTTCTTCTTGTATCACATCAGACAAATCTTCACCCTCATAGAGGCTTTCAATGCATTCTTTCCACCTATCTGCTCTCTCCTCTGCATTTAACAGTGGAATTCCCGTTGCACTCTTAATGTTACCACCGTTGCTTTTAATGTCACCAAAGGTTGTTTTGACTTTCCTGTATGCTGAGTCTGTCCTTCCGACAATCATATCTTTTTCGATGTCTTCACATTTTTCCTGCAGCCATTTCGTCTTAGCATCCCTGCACTTCCTATTTATTTCATTCCTCAGCGACTTGTATTTCTGTATTCCTGATTTCCCCGGAACATGTTTGTACTTCCTCCTTTCATTAATCAACTGAAGTATTTCTTCTGTTACCCATGGTTTCTTCGCAGTGTAACGTCTATTAGCAAAAGACATATTATGTAGTAAAGAGAAAACATTGTGTATCATGTTCTGTTATTGTATGGAATTATGTATTTTGTTTATTATTTATTTTAGATAATATCTGTGTTGGCGAGTACTGAAACCGCCACAGACGATAAATATCAAACAAAGATGAGAATGTGTGACTAGAATAAATAATACAGCACGAACATTAATTTCTCTGTCTTCTTCTTGGAGTTACGAGAGTAGGATAGCCTGTGACGTTGTATTGTACGCTAGCGTAGCCTTCTTTTGTCGAGACTGAGAGATGTACGCCATTACGTACTCATTTTAAAGGTGTGTAGTAATTAACATATTTCAGTGTTTTGAATAGAGTTATTTAATGAGACCTTGCATTATTATTTGTAATAGCTTGCTTGGTACATTATCCCATCCCTTTAAGACATTTTCAGTTATTTAAATATTATCCGTTGTGGTGGTGGTGGTGGTTAGTGTTTAACGTCCCGTCGACAACGAGGTCATTAGAGACGGAGCGCAAGCTCGGGTTAGGGAAGGATTGGGAAGGAAATCGGCCGTGCCCTTTCAAAGGAACCATCCCGGCATTTGCCTGAAACGATTTAGGGAAATCACGGAAAACCTAAATCAGGATGGCCGGAGACGGGATTGAACCGTCGTCCTCCCGAATGCGAGTCCAGTGTGCTAACCGCTGCGTCACCTCGCTCGGTATTATCCGTGGTACAGAGCTGTGCTACGAAAGAACGAGCCGCTGCCGCGGCGCATTCAAACTGCATTAAATGAAATCTATCATACCGCAAAGAAGCGGGAAGGTAATAGTGAAATAAAATCATTTCTTTCAGCTTTCGGACTTGCAGAGCAGAGCAGCAGATTTTATGATGTGTTTTGCAGGTTGACGCGGGCTGCTGATAATAGATTACTAACGGTGCGAAAAAGATAATTTACCTTCGTAATATAATAGGAATCGTGCTATGCTTAGTTCTGGTCTGGCAAACCTTATAGTAAAAACGTCTTTTTCTCCGATGATAGTCTCATGTTCTTGTGCTAGTCGTGGTACTTATTAGTGTTTACTGTTAACAAAAATACACTGCAAAATTTTGACGTTGGACAATCATTGCGAACTGTAACATCAGTATTCATAACAAAGTAGTTTCATTTTCAATAACTATAAGTAGGGAAGATATGTTGAATTTTATAGTGAGTTAGAGAAAGCGAAAAATAGAAAGCCAGATACAGAACAATAACAATACGATGCATTCTGTTTTGTTGAAAATTAATGATTATAAAGAAATTCACGGCACAGCATTAAGAAAAGGTATTTTGCGGCTCTTTTCGTATATGCGTTGTTACGCGAGTAATAATAATAATAATAAAACAAAATAAACAGAAAAGAGACAAGAAGCGAAACTGTCGCCCAACGTGGGGCCCGAATTTGCAGTGGCCACGAAAATAATTGTTTTATATATTTTCTTTCAGTGTCTATTGTTATATAAATGTATGTATTTAGTGATAAATGTATGTATGTGTATCATGATTTATGCCATGTATTAATGAATGCACAAACATTCTTTCATGAAAAAACGCACTACTGCAAGCGAGTCAGAGGAAACGATCCTGATAGTACTGAGAAACTGTAACGACTACATAATCCGGGGGCAGCCGAACCCCGAAATCAGATAAACTAAAGGTAAGACTACAGTGTAGTTTTCCTGTTTGTAGAAGCTTAACTCCAGTGAAGTGATCTCATATCGCTAGTGGTGTGCGTAGTTTGAAGTTAGTGTTTATGACAGGGCAAAGTTGATTGTAGGTAGTAATTTTTAGTGTGCAATGTATTGTAGATAAATTAACATATTTTGTGTGCAAGGAAAAACTGTCAGACCTTGTGTTCGAGTAGGTAATTTATGAATATGGTTAAATTGCGTAGTCAACGTCCGAGCAATATGGATACTGAGGAACAGCCATTAGTTAGTGAAGGAAATGTAGAAACGGGTGCATTAAGCAGTACAAGTACTCTCTTTGAGGATATACCATGCGAAAATGTGGGGGCAGGGGCACAGGAAGTGATGCCACCGCCCACCAGTGCTCAAGGAGAGGTAGATAAAGAAATTGCACCACCTCCAGAAAAGCAGGAACCAGAGAGTGGTAATCTGCCTGGCGGGTATTCACTTCAGGCGATATTAGAGCGCGTGCTGGATTACCAGGCAAAATTTGCGCAACAGCAAGCTGAGCGAGATCGCCAGCAAGCTGAGCGAGATCGCCAGTTAGAGGAAAAGTTTCTTGCCCAGCAGGCTGAGAGGGATCGCCAGCAGGCTGAGAGGGATCGCCAGCAAGCTGAGCGGAACCAACAACTTGTGCAATCGTTAGAAATTATGAAAAAAATGATTGCCTGTATGAAACAGAATTATGAGTCGATACCTAAGGCCGTGCAGGAGTTGACTGTACAGGTCAACAACCTGCAAGTAGCAAACACTAACAGGGTAGACGAGATAGGTGTCTTAGCCAACCGATTAGAAAAGCTAGAAATAGATTCCACACAGCTTGTAGAGCAGAAGTGGAAGGAACAAGCGACTAAAATTGAAATCGAATTCAACACATGGCTAGAAGCGAAGGAGAGTGAGATCAACAAAAATTTTAATTCTAAGGTACAAGCAGCCATAGCAGATAGAGATTCCGAATCGTTCAGTACCGCAGTAAATAGTCAGGTACAGAACGACGTGCAAACCATCAAACAAATACTCAGTGAGGATATTCCGCAGTGGCAAGTGAATATTAACAAACGGATATCCGACTTGGAAAAGGGTTTAGCACAGAGCAGCAAACATCTTGAATATGAAACTATGTCGCCAACAGCCAATGTTTTTGGCAACGCACAAACGTATACGCGACGCAACAATGGTGAATCTTTAGGCGATAATGCGAAGAGCTGTAGCTTCGGTTCGGAGCACACGGCATATGTCCCAGGAGCAAACCAGTACAGTCCAAAAATATTAGTTGAAGAAAGTTTGATAAAAAATAGGCAGTTTCAAACGTTTACCACTGAACGGAAGTCAGTACACCCAGTAGTATTCATAAAAAGCTTTAAAAATATCTTGCCTAGTGTGTGGAACGAAGCACGGAAAATTCAATACGTAATGTCATACATTCAGGGTAATGCAGCGTTGTGGCCTACGGAAGTAGCAGACAGCTGCATGACGTATGAACAGTTCGAAAGGGCGTTTTTGTCGAAATACTGGTCGCCTTGTATACAAGAGCGGCTAAGAAAAGAAGTATACAATCCCGAACCGTACTCACCTCGTCTTGGGAATCTGAGACGGTATTTCGAGAAATATATAAACAAAACGCGCTACTGGGACGAGCCTATCTCACCAAGAGACATAATAAGACTCTTAAAATCACATTTACCCATTCATATCAAAGAAAAATTAATACACGTACTACTTCCTCCTTTCATCAATCAACTGAAGTATTTCTTCTGTTACCCATGGTTTCTTCGCAGCTACCTTCTTTGTACCAATGTTTTCCTTCTCAGCCTCTATGATGGCCCTTTTTAGAGATGTCCATTCCTCTTCAACTGTACTGCCTACTGCGCTATTCCTTATTGCTGTATCTACAGCGTTAGAGAACTTCAAACGCATCTCGTCATTCCTTAGTACTTCCGTATCGCACTTCTTTGCGTATTGATTCTTCCTGACTAATGTCTTGAACTTCCGCCTACTCTTCATCACTACTATATTGTGATCTGAGTCTATATCTGTTCCTGGGTACGCCTTACAATCCAGTATCTGATTTCGGAATCTCTGTCTGACCATGACGTAATCTAATTGAAATCTTCCCGTATCTCCCGGCCTTTTCCAGGTATACATCCTCCTCTTGTGATTCTTGAACAGGCTATTAGTAGCTGAAACTTGTTACAGAACTTAATTAGTCTTTCTCCTCTTTCATTCCTTGTCCCAAGCCCATATTCTCCTGTAACCTTTTCTTCTACTCCTTCCCCTACAACTGCATTCCACTCGCCCACGACTATTAGATTTTCGTCCCCCTTTACATACTGCATTACCCTTTCAATATCCTCATACACTTTCTCTATCTGTTCATCTTCAGCTTGCGACGTCGGCGTGTATACCTGAACTATCGTTGTCGGTGTTGGTCTGCTGTAGATTCTGATTAGAACAACCTGGTCACTGAACTGTTCACAGTAACACACCCTCTGCCCTACCTTCCTATTCATAACGAATCCTACACCTGTTTTACCATTTTCTGCTGCTGTTGATATTACCCGATACTCATCTGACCAGAAATCCTTGTCTTTCTTCCACTTCACTTCACTGACCCCTACTATATCTATATTGAGCCTTTGCATTTCTCTTTTCCGATTTTCTAGTTTCCCTACCACGTTCAAGCTTCTGACATTCCACGCCCCGACTAGTAGAACGTTATTCTTTCGTATTCAATCTTTTTCTTATGGTAACCTCCCCCTTGGCAGTCCCCTCCCAGAGATCCGAATGGGGGACTATTCCGGAATCTTTCGCCAATGGAGAATTCATCATGACACTTCTTCAATTACAGGCCACATGTGCTGTGGATACACGTTACGTTTCTTTAATGCAGTGGTTTCCATTGCCTTCTGCATCCCCATGTCGTTGATCATTGCTGATTCTTCCGCCTTTAGGGGCAATTTCCCACCCCTAGGACAAGAGAGTGCCCTCTTTGACAAGGCCGTTGGCAGATTGAGGCTGACTTCTTATGCCGGAAGTTTTCGGCCGCCAATGCTGATTATTTATCAAAATTTAGGCAGTGTCGGGGATCGAACCCGGGACCGAAGACGTTTTGATTACGAATCGAACACGCTACCCCTACACCACGGGTACTGCCTCGTAATAGTGTACAAAACTACTGCTGCTAGGGAGACACCAACGTTTCAGCACGATTGCAGCGGCCTTCTTCTGGGTCTAATGGTATAGATCTTACTTCACTTCACGATGCTGTTGGTTTGTCGAGTGGCTTCATTTAGCGGTAAATAGGGCACAGGTTGATCTCGCCATACCACAGCCAATAACAAGGGCCCACAGTACTTTTGTTTTTATGTGAATTACTCTTGCTGCATTTGTACTGTGCCCAATGAATGCCATAGCTTGCCCATATTAAACATCCGCCAACACAACCAATTCAATTTTCACTGCACCGCAATTTGGAAACAGACTTTTTGCCTCCGCACTTTTACATAGCCACACCGACGAATACACTCAACCAACGACACCAATCGTCATCTCGCGACTCCCAACTGCCATTACTTTTTGCGCGCTAGCAAGCCCAGCGATAATGCATTTACAATTTATCACATTCTTTGACAATAGCTTTCCCCTGACTAGATCAGCGCGTCTACTTACAAAATGTTGACATTCCACACGTATTCTCTTTCTTAAATAACAAGTAGCATTTGTAACTTGTCAACATACACACCTGGAAATTGAAATAAGAACACCGTGAATTCATTGTCCCAGGAAGGGGAAACTTTATTAACACATTCCTGGGGTCAGATACATCACATGATCGCACTGACAGAACCACAGGCACATAGACAAAGGAACAGAGCATGCACAATGTCGGCACTAGTACAGTGTATATCCACCCTTCGCAGCAATGCAGGCTGCTTTTCTCCCATGGAGACGATCGTAGAGATGCTGGATGTAGTCCTGTGGAACGGCTTGCCATGCCATTTCCACCTGGCGCCTCAGTTGGACCAGCGTTCGTGCTGGACGTGCAGACCGCGTGAGACGACACTTCATCCAGTTCCAAACATGCACAATGGGGGACAGATCCGGAGATCTTGCTGGCCAGGGTAGTTGACTTACACCTTCTAGAGCACGTTGGGTGGCACGGGATACATGCGGACGTGCATTGTCCTGTTGGAACAGCAAGTTCCCTTGCCGGTCTAGGAATGGTAGAACGATGGGTTCGATGACGGTTTGGATGTACCGTGCACTATTCAGTGTCCCCTCGACGATCACCAGTGGTGTACGGCCAGTGTAGTAGATCGCTCCCCACACCATGATGCCGGGTGTTGGCCCTGTGTGCCTCGGTCGTATGCAGTCCTGATTGTGGCGCTCACCTGCACGGCGCCAAACACGCATACGACCATCATTGGCACCAAGGCAGAAGCGACTCTCATCGCTGAAGACGACACGTCTCCATTCGTCCCTCCATTCACGCCTGTCGCGACACCACTGGAGGCGGGCTGCACGATGTTGGGGCGTGAGCGGAAGACGGCCTAACGGTGTGCGGGACCGTAGCCCAGCTTCATGGAGACGGTTGCGAATGGTCCTCGCCGATACCCCAGGAGCAACAGTGTCCCTAATTTGCTGGGAAGTGGCGGTGCGGTCCCCTACGGCACTGCGTAGGATCCTACGGTCTTGGCGTGCATCCGTGCGTCGCTGCGGTCCGGTCCCAGGTCGACGGGCACGTGCACCTTCCGCCGACCACTGGCGACAACATCGATGTACTGTGGACACTTCACGCCCCACGTGTTGAGCAATTCGGCGGTACGTCCACCCGGCCTCCCGCATGCCCACTATACGCCCTCGCTCAAAGTCCGTCAACTGCACATACGGTTCACGTCCACGCTGTCGCGGCATGCTACCAGTGTTAAAGACTGCGATGGAGCTCCGTATGCCACGGCAAACTGGCTGACACTGACGGCGGCGGTGCACAAATGCTGCGCAGCTAGCGCCTTTCGACGGCCAACACCGCGGTTCCTGGTGTGTCCGCTGTGCCGTGCGTGTGATCATTGCTTGTACAGCCCTCTCGCAGTGTCCGGAGCAAGTATGGTGGGTCTGACACACCGGTGTCAATGTGTTCTTTTTTCCATTTCCAGGAGTGTATTTACGAGAATAATATTCAGCACAACTAATAAAGCAAACTTCGCAAAACACGAAGAAATTGTATGATCATCCACAGAGTTGTCGTGTTACAAACTTTAACCTTTTTCCCTGTTTCTCCACAACAATGACACTACTATCTATTTCACTCATGTTTTCAGTGTTAAGAGAATTAAACTGCGAATACTCATGGTGGAACATCGCCGTCATACGAGGCTACAACAGCCGGAAATATCGGCGGTTGCAGAACACTGTCTAAATGAGGGACACAAAATGAAATTTGAGGAAACTGCTGTGGTTGCCAACATTTCCGGTTTTTGGAACAGTGTCTATAAAGAGGCGATCGAAATTAGGTTGGCTGATAATGTAATCAACAGAGAAAATGGGTTTCCTCTTAGCAAAACGTGGAATCCTGTATTATCTCGCATCAAAACTGAACGTTCTTCGGTGCGACTTTGATTGTGGTATATCGTTGCCAGCAGTGTTTCAATAAGGGCGGCGCCACCTCCCTGTCTTGGAAGACAGAAACCGTGATGGGCGGCGCATGCGCCGTGCACTGAACGGTGGTCTATATAGGACCTCGATTTGCAACCTGGCGTCAGTTCTCAGCGGGACTCATCAGCAGAAGCAGCATTTTCCTGAAGATGGCGACCAGTTGGATCGCCGAAATATCGAGTCAAGTTGATTTTAGAATCCGGCAGCAAACCCGAAGTGACTTTCATAATTGATGTCAATAACTGTGAGCTGAAATTACGAGCATTTGGGCGTTTTTTAAGTAATGCTTACCGTCTCTTGTTTGGTCAAAAATCAATTAGTATTTGATTAAAATAATGTGGAATGATTTAATTTAATATATATACTACGTTACGGTACCAGTACAGTCCTACATCTATTCTGTGGTCAAGAAGTCTTCTAAACCTGAGCCATAATTCCTCTACATGCTCTTGTCCTAAGATAATAGTTTCAATTTCCTCACTGAGACATGACACTATTGCTTCTCTGTCTCTTCTGCTGAATATATAAATCTTTCAGCTTATCTTAGTTTGGTATTATTGTTGGCAGAACTGCCCCATTGTCAATGGCTCCAGTTTCGATGTGGAGTTCCTCAAAGAGGTGAGGTCTCTTTGTTGTCATCACATCTAGTATATTTTCATCATGAGCGGTGTTCTGATATTCCTGTCCTGGGTAGTTACCAGAGAAAGTACGAGGGTAATCCCAAAAGTAAGGTCTGCTATTTTTTTATAAGTACAGAACTCTGTGTGGCAGTTGGTCACACTGTTGTGAAGAGTGCTTCACGCGCTGTGTGTAAACCTGCGCACACCACGCTGAGGCAGTGTTGCCAATTTAGCGACTTTGTCGCTAGAAATGGCGACTTTTGCATTCGTCTTAGCGAAAAAAAATTTTTTTTTGCGACAAAAATTATTTAGCGACTTATCTGGCGACTTTTGAAGTACTGACGACTTTTCAAGTACAAATCAAAACTATTTTGGGCCAGTATTTTCATTAACAAAACTAAGATTTTAACTATATAATGGGTACTACACTGACTCTGTTCTAGATTTACCAAGTTAAATTAAGTTCGTAGCAGATCATGTAGCATTGTTCAGCATTTGGTAAACCTGAATGTGGGAATTGCCTACAGAGTAAGGAAACCTTGACTATAGAACAATTCATTATTCATTACCCACTAGCCTGTTATCGTCGATAGCGTATCGATCTATAATACTTCAACTTTTGAACTCCCTTTATTTTTCGAATTGACAAAAAACATACGTAATATTAAGTATAATAAAATACATTTCTGTCCAGCAACCTCTAATTTTTCGAAATGCTAACTCGCAGTCAAATTATTACCGCATGCACAGTGGTAACGCAACAACAATTCGGTGGGGGTATCTCAGACATTATTACGTTTTAAACAATGAACAGTAGGACTGATATCGAGTTGCCGAGTGAGTAGATTATTTCATGACCTCTAGTTCGCCTGAGTTTTAATGTATTTTCAGTGACTGTAAATTGGTGAAACTTATGTTGTGGTGGCTCGCATAATGGATTTACCGCAGAAGAAGAAGCAGTACGCTCAAAAATATCGGGATTCGTGGGAAGCAGAACCTGAATTCAATGGGTGGCTGAAACCAGTCATTGGAGACTTATCCAAGGCAAGATGTCAAGTATGTGCAAGAGAGTTTTATGCTAAATTGTGTGATATTAAAAAGCATTCGAAAACTATTAAACATAAACTAAAAAACACAAACCACCTTACCTGTGAAAATTGTTCCGAAAACTACAGTTAGAATAGCAAGCAGAGCGGAAGGCGCCCTTTTTTTATTTATTGCTGAACATTGTTCTATTTTGGCTGTAGATCATTTAGGAATACTGTGCAAGAAGGTGTTTTCCAGTGATGAGGGCGCTAAAAACATGCAATTACATCGTACAAAGTGCACTAACATTATAACTGAAGTTTTGGCTCCATATTTTACACAATCATTGGTTGAAGATATAGGTAACCAAAAATACAGTGTACTAATAGATGAATCCACAGATGTATCAATATCTAAAATGCTAGGTATCGTTATACGGTACTAAAGTGTAAACTACCAAACCATTAAATCAGCATTTCTCAAACTCGCTGTAGTAGAAGCTGCAGATGCGCGATTTCATAGACGGTATGCTGCAAGAGTGGCATAATATCAACTTCATCAGGTGGAATAACACTACTATCACTGTTTTATTTTGGAGTGAGGTTTTGCAATATAAAAATGCAGCAGGGGAGAATCCTTTTTCTTTGATTTCACAGCTAGCAATGACTGTTCTATGCCTACCGCATTCAAATGCAGAAGTGGAAAGAATATTCAGTTCTATGAACATTATAAAAACTAAACAACGTAACAGATTATCGTTAAAGACAATTAATGCTTTGATCGTATTGAGAGACCAGCTGAAGAAACAAAATAAAGATTGTGCCTCTTTTGACATACCATCAGACGTATTGCAGCTTATTGGAACGAACAAAAGTTACTCTTTTGCGACGTTCAACCCTCTACATCAACTATAGTTCTGTCAGAGCATGAAACAGATGAGTTATTCGGTCTTCTGAGTGACGACGATGAATAGCTCACATACCGGTATGTATGTATTTTGTAACCTAATTTGAGTTCTTACTTTCTTTTGTTACAAATATAGTTGTACATTTCTAGTATATTGGACTACTGTCATTGAAACAACAATTTATGTGTTGCGTCAATTACAATAACATGTTTAATTAAACGTTAGCGTATTTTATATGTATGTTGTTGCAAGCGATGCGTCATTTAATTAAGACAATATAGCAATTACGTATGAGACAATTTATATTAATATTTTATCAACTCCCCCCTCCCCCCCCCCCTCCCCCACCACACACACACACACACACACACACACACTGGCTTATTGCACAATTCACAACACGAAATTTTCAGTACACCCCTAGTAAAATCAGTTTTAGCGACTTTCTAGCGACTTTTGATATTGAATCTAGCGACTCGGGTTTTTTTGAGTTGGCAACGCTGCGCTGAGGCGCTCAGTCTTGGCTTGGCAGCCGTTGAGAATGGAGCTCACGTGGGATGTTACCGCCAAGTGCGAATTGCGCAAAAGGCACTGAGCAGATTGAAATCCATCGCCAATTGACGTAAGTGTACGGTGAGTCGTGCATGGATGTCAAAAATGTTTGTAAGTGGTGTAGAGAGTTTGCAGCTGGTCGGATCGAAATTCACGACGAACAAAGGAGCGGGAGACCGTCAGTTTCTGAGGAGACAGTGTTGCAAGTTGAGAAAAGCAAGCATGAAGCTCGGCGGATCACTCTGGATGATCTCTTCAAGTTGGTTCCTGAGGTTTCCCGAAGCACCGCTCACAGAATTTTTACGGGGACATTGAACTACCGGAAGGCGCACACAAGATGGGTGCCACGCATGCTGACTGAGGACCACATGCGACAACGAGTGGATATTTCCCGCGCATTTCTTCACGGCCTTGCAGCCGAACAGGAAACTTTCTGGACTCAATGTTCACGGGTGACGAAACCTGGGCATACCACTTTACATCTGAGACCAAGCGGAAGAGGTTCATAACTTTCTGCACAGCATGGTGGCGAGCTGGTATGACACGGGCATATAAAAACTGCCACAGCATCTACAAAAAAGCATCGACAGAAATGGTGATTATGTCGAAAAATAGCTAACTGTTCAAGTTGTAAACTGATGTAAACCATTGTAGAAATAAACAGGTGTATGTACTTATAAAAAAATAAGGACACCTTACTTTTGGGATTTCCCTCGTATTTACTAAAGTTTGTCTTGTTACGCACACCACTAACAAAGCTATGATTAACCTAGTTGACTGTTGAATGATTAAAGTCTCCTTCAGTGATTACAGTATGGTTAGGGAATATATGTACAGGCTAAGTTTTCGCTTATGTAAGGAGGGGAGTCTGGTGCGCGGTGCCCAGCCTTCATACAAAGTCTTTTCGGAACATTCTCACATGTAGCTTCAATTCCTATCCCGGATGATTTACCTACTGCGGCAAATAAACTGCCTTCATGTCCCATTTCCCTATCCACTCCAATTCCTTGGTCTATATACATTTTTATCGGTTTACTGATTCTTGACGTCACTAACTGACAATGTAATAAAAGAAAACTGGAATTTTGCGATTTTTGAAGTGAATAATTTCACACGTGCTGCCTATTTTTGTGTCACTTTGTAAACTCATAAACATTTGTCTATGCATATGCCCAGCTTCTTTCAGATAATATTTCTTTACAGAAGGTCCAGTCATATTACTACGACCACCGTCTATGTTCAGAATCAACGTGAAATAACAACTCACGCATGGCAGCAGCACTAGCATTGAAGGGTACAGAGAGCGCGTCTGTGTGACGCGGACAACTGCAGTCGTCGACGTAATGCGGATATGGAGCGATTTATCTGATGTGCAAACGGGCATGATCACTGACTTTTGTGCCAAGAGTGGAAAGATTTCCTAAACGGCTAACTTTTAATAGTATACTGTTCAATGCAAAATGGTGCCTGTCTATACCGAAGCCGACGAAACTGAGGTGCTTAGATAACGGGGGTGAACGACGACTGCGCAGATACGAACAAGCGACTAGACGTGCAACTACTGAGCATCTGATCGCTCAGATGAAGTAAGGTGCTACCGACAGTGCCGCCTCCTTAACTATCGTTCAGCGAACGTCACTGCTATTCGGACTGCGCGGCGCGGCGGCTGGAATTGGCACGCTAATACCGCATCTGGATATCCACTCAGTGGCAACAGGTGACATTTTCAGTTGAATGGCGTTTAATTCTCCATCGTAATGGATTTAAACCCAATCGGGAATCAGTGGGACCATCTCCGTCCGGCTGTTCGCGCCATGGGTAACCGAGAAACCTAGCGCGTCTGGCTTGGTTCCACATCCCTGTCGATAACTTTCAGAACCTCACTGACTCCCTTCCCGCACGTTTCGTGGTTGTCTGCGTTGCAAAAGGTGGTTATTCAGTATTCTACCATGTGGCAACGTTAATGTGATGGAACAGTGTAGAAGAATGTATCTGTGGCTTCTGTAAATACGGTGTGAAGGGTTACAAAATGATCAGAAAAGCTCCCAAACCACTTCCCTGTTCACGCCTGCCGTTATTTCTACATCTGTGAATGAATTTCCTTCCTACACACCAAGTCCCATCCTCCATACCAAGAAATCTTCAAGCTAGTCACACTCCCCATTCCATGCCTCAGATGACCACCCGTGGCCAAGAGGTTGGTTAGCACGGTAGCTCAGCGTGTTCGGACAGAGAATTAGCTGCACTCTGTCATCATAACCAAAAAACTGAGTGAATGGATTAACGATGAACTTGAACAAGCTTCATGGGACATCAGCCACGAACAAATTCAAAGACCAATAACGAACAAAAGGAGATCAAAAAACGTAGCGTCTTTGAATAGTAATCAAAATCTCCTCGCTCCCGGCTTCGAATATCCCCACTGCTTAAATTTTGATTAATAATCAGCATTGGTGACCGAAGACTTTCGGCATAAGAATACACCATCATTCTTCCAATAGCCTCGTCAAGAGAGCGGAGGATTGGACAGAGGTTCAGGGCACTCTCTTGTCCTAGGGGTGGAAAACTGGTCCTAAAGGCGGAAGAGCCGGCAACGATCAACGGCATGAGGATGCAAAAGGCAATGGAATCAACTACATTCAAGACACGTGACGTGTATCCACATGACATGTGGCTTGTAATTGGAATAGAGTCATGATGACCTCTCCATTGGTAAAATGATTTCGGAACAGTCCCCCATTCGGATCTCCGGGACGGGGCTGCCAATGGGGAGGCGACCATGAGAAAAAGACAGAATAATCAACGAAAGGATAACGTCCTACACGTCTGGGCGTTAGAAGATGATGGTTTCTGTCAGTTGAGTATAGGGTAATATCAACAACAGCAGAAAATGGTATAACGGGAGTAGGGTTCGTTGTGAACAGGAAGGTAGGTCAGACAATGTGTTACTGTGAGCAGTTCAGTGATAGGTTTGTTGATATCAGAACCAACAGCAAACGTACACCGACAACGATAGTTCAGGTATACATGCCGACGTCGCAAGCTGAAGATGAAGAGACAGAGAAAGTATATGAGGTTACTGAAATGGTAACGCAGGAAGTAAAGGGAGATGAAAATCTACGAGGGTGAGTCAAATGAAAACATTAAATATTTTTTTGAAAATTATTTATTGTGAAGAAGTGGTACAAAGCTGTATCACAGAGTGCATAAATTCCTTTAGAAAAACTTCTTTTGGTAGTCCGCGCAACCACTCATGCACCGCGTGGCGTCACCCATCAGAACGGAGCTTCTTTCCTCCCATTGCGTCTTTGAATGCTCCAAACATATGGAAATCACTTGGGGCAAGGTCTGGTGAGTATGGTGCATGAGGAAGACTATCAAAATGCAGGTCTGTGATTGTTGAAACTGTTGTACGGGCAGTGTGGGGCCATACTTGGTCATGTTGCAAAAGCACACGTACTGACAGCAATCCACGTCGCTTTGATTTTATTGCAGGCCACAGATGATTTTTTAGGAGATCTGTGTATGATGCACTGGTGACAGTGGTCCCTCTAGGCTGTAATGTTCCAAAATGACGCCTTCTTTGTCCCAAAGGAGAGTCAGCATAACTTTCACTGCTGATGGTTCTGTTCGAAACTTCTTTGGTTTTGGTGATGAGGAAAGGCGCCATTCCTTGCTCGCTCTCTTCGTTTCCGGTTGGTGGAAGTGAACCCAGTTTTCGTCCCCAGTAACCATTCTTGCAAGGAAGCCATCACCTTCTCGTTCAAACCGCCGAAAAAGTTCTTCACAATCATCAACATGTCTTTCTATCACTTCAGGAGTCAGCTGCCGTGGGACCCATCTTGAAACTGGAGCACATCATGCACAATGTGGTGTGCTGACCTATGACTAATCTGTAAACATGCTGCAATATCATTCAGTGTCACTCGGCGGTTTTCCTTCACTATGACTTCAACTGTTGCAATGTTCTGTGGAGTCACAATTCGTTGAGCCTGATCTGGACGAGGAGCATCTTCCGCCACACCATTTGAGAACTTCCTACTCCATTCGTAGACTTGCTGCTGTGACAATCATGCATCACCACACTGAACCTTCATTCGTCTATGAATTTCAATAGGTTTCACACCTTCACTACGCAAAAACGGAATAAGAGAACGCCATTCTTCCCTGGTGCAAGTCGTAAGTGGGGCGGTCATCTTTATATTGATACTGCGACGGTATGTGTGCGTCTGCAGTATCCTGCCACTTACAGGCCATTCTGCACGCTGTTTGTAGCACGCTCACAAACTTACAGGGTAACGGCGCAAAATTTCGATTTGTTACTACAAATTTAAGGTTTTCATTTGACTCACCCTCGTAATAGTCATGGAGGAGGACTGGAATGCAGTTGTAGGGGAGAGAGTAGAAGAAGAGCTGACAGGAGAATATGCACTAGCAAAGGAATGAGAGAGGAGAAAGATTGAGTTTTGTGATTAATTTCAGCTAGTAATAGCGAATACTGTGTTCAAGAATCGCAAGAGGAGGAGGTGTACCTGGAAGATGGCACGTGAGTAGGGAAATTTCAGTTAGATTACATCATGGTCAGACAGAGATTCAGAAATCTCATTTTTGATTTTAAGGCACACCCAAGAGCAGATGTAGACTTAAATCACAATATAGTAGTGGTGATGAGTAGGCTGCAGTTTAACACATTAATTAGGAAGAATCAGTACTGAAGAAGTGGGATACGGAAGTACTAAGGAATGAGGAGATACGCTTGAAGTTCTCTAAGGCTGTAGATACAGCAATAATGAATAGCTCAGTAGGCAGTACAACTGAAGAGGAATGAACATCTCTAAAAACAGTCATCATAAAATTTGGAAAGGAAAACACAGGTACAAAGAATATAACTGCAAAGAAACCATGGGCAACAGAAGGAATACTTCAGTTGATCAATGAAATGAGGAAATCCAAAAATGTTCCTGAAAACTCTGGACTACAGAAATAAAATTCGCTGAGGAACGAAATAAGTAGGAAGTGCAGGGAAGATAAGGCGAAATGGCTGCATGAAAAATGTCAAAAAATCGAAAAAGAAATGTTTGTCGGAAGGACAGCCTCAGCGTACAGGGAAGTCAAAACAACCTTCGGTGACATTAAAAGCATGAGTGGTAACATTAAGAGTGCAACGGGAATTCAGCTACTAAGTGCAGAGGAGAGAGCAGATAGGTGGAAATAATACATTGAAAGCCTCTATGAGGGGGAAGATTTATCTGATGTGATAGAAGAAGAAACAACAGTCGATTTAGAAGAGATAGGGGATGCAGTTTGAAAATTTAAAAGAGCTTTGGAGGACTTAATATCGAATAAGGCAGAAGGGAAATAGAACATTCCATCAGAGTTCCTAAAATGATAGGAGAAGTGGCAACAAAACGATTATTCACTTTGGTATGCAGAATGTATGAGTCTGGCGACATACCGTCTGACTATCGGAAAAATGTCATCCACACAATTCCGAAGACTGCAAGAGCTGACAAGTGCGATAATTATAATACTGTCAGCGTAACAGGTCATGCATCCAAGTGGATGACAAGAAGAATGTCAAAGAAAATTGAAGATGTACTTGATGAACATCACTTGGACTTGGGGAAAAGGTATTGGCACGAAAGAGGCAATTCTGACGTTGTGGTGGATAATGGGAGCAAGAGAAGAAAAATCAAGACGCGTTCCTAAGATTTCTCGACCTGGAAAAAACGTTCGACAATGTAAAATGGTGGAAGGTGTTTCAAATTGTGAGAACAAAAGGGAGAAAAGGGTAATATACACTCCTGGAAATGGAAAAAAGAACACATTGACACCGGTGTGTCAGACCCACCATACTTGCTCCGGACACTGCGAGAGGACTGTACAAGCAATGATCACACGCACGGCACAGCGGACACACCAGGAACCGCGGTGTTGGCCGTCGAATGGCGCTAGCTGCGCAGCATTTGTGCACCGCCGCCGTCAGTGTCAGCCAGTTTGCCGTGGCATACGGAGCTCCATCGCAGTCTTTAACACTGGTAGCATGCCGCGACAGCGTGGACGTGAACCGTATGTGCAGTTGCCGGACTTTGAGCGAGGGCGTATAGTGGGCATGCGGGAGGCCGGGTGGACGTACCGCCGAATTGTTCAACACGTGGGGCGTGAGGTCTCCACAGTACATCGATGTTGTCGCCAGTGGTCGGCGGAAGGTGCACGTGCCCGTCGACCTGGGACCGGACCGCAGCGACGCACGGATGCACGCCAAGACCGTAGGATCCTACGCAGTGCCGTAGGGGACCGCACCGCCACTTCCCAGCAAATTAGGGACACTGTTGCTCCTGGGGTATCGGCGAGGACCATTCGCAACCGTCTCCATGAAGCTGGGCTACGGTCCCGCACACCGTTAGGCCGTCTTCCGCTCACGCCCCAACATCGTGCAGCCCGCCTCCAGTGGTGTCGCGACAGGCGTGAATGGAGGGACGAATGGAGACGTGTCGTCTTCAGCGATGAGAGTCGCTTCTGCCTTGGTGCCAATGATGGTCGTATGCGTGTTTGGCGCCGTGCAGGTGAGCGCCACAATCAGGACTGCATACGACCGAGGCACACAGGGCCAACACCCGGCATCATGGTGTGGGGAGCGATCTACTACACTGGCCGTACACCACTGGTGATCGTCGAGGGGACACTGAATAGTGCACGGTACATCCAAACCGTCATCGAACCCATCGTTCTACCATTCCTAGACCGGCAAGGGAACTTGCTGTTCCAACAGGACAATGCACGTCCGCATGTATCCCGTGCCACCCAACGTGCTCTAGAAGGTGTAAGTCAACTACCCTGGCCAGCAAGATCTCCGGATCTGTCCCCCATTGTGCATGTTTGGGACTGGATGAAGTGTCGTCTCACGCGGTCTGCACGTCCAGCACGAACGCTGGTCCAACTGAGGCGCCAGGTGGAAATGGCATGGCAAGCCGTTCCACAGGACTACATCCAGCATCTCTACGATCGTCTCCATGGGAGAATAGCAGCCTGCATTGCTGCGAAAGGTGGATATACACTGTACTAGTGCCGACATTGTGCATGCTCTGTTGCCTGTGTCTATGTGCCTGTGGTTCTGTCAGTGTGATCATGTGATGTATCTGACCCAAGGAATGTGTCAATAAAGTTTCCCCTTCCTGGGACAATGAATTCACGGTGTTCTTATTTCAATTTCCAGGAGTGTACAATACGTACAAGAGCCAAGAGGGATAAATAAAAATGGACGATAAAGAACGAAGTGCTAGGAGTGAAAACGGTGAGGGTGTAGTTTTTCGCCCCTACTGCTCCATCTGTATATCGAGGATGCAATGATGGAAATAAAACAAATGTTTAGGAGTAGAATTAAAATTCATGGTGAATGGATATCAATGATACGATTCGCTGATGACATTGTTGCTCTGAGTGAAAGTGAAGAAGAATTACATGGTCTGCTGAATCGAATGAACAATCTAATGAGTACAGAACACTAACTGAGAGTTCTGATGAACAACGCGCCTGTCTGAGTATACAGGTCATGCAATATGAGTTCCTCTCGCGTTTTGTTGAACAAGCTGATATTTCGTTGGTTTTCCTGCCGTTACGGTTTGCTACAGTAGAGACTACCCTGCCCGCTGTGATAACTACAAAGCTGTTCTCTGGTGTCCCCGAAATTAACATACTTCGCAAAGTCTGGGGGTGGAAAGGTACGATATCGATTGTGACCGGCATATCTCGTTCCGCCTGAGAAGTAGGGCGGCAGTTTGAAGCGCAGTGGTGGGACGTTTCACAGCACCAACCTTCATAAAGAGGCCATGAAGCAACGCCGGCTTTCATTAGCGAGAGAGCTGCTGCAGCAGCAGCAGCAGGGTGAGCTCCTGGTAGGGAAGCCTCGCCTCGCTGCACGCTCCCATTAACGCGGCGCTTACTGGCCGCCGAGTCTCCGGCAGCCGTAATACTGGCGTAATGTGTGCTGTCGGGCGACTCCCTCGCAAGACATTCCGACGAAGGGAGCTCTTGCCTATATCAGTTAAGGGCCTAGTTACTGCTGGAGCTGTGACACCTATAGTACGCCAATCCGCGGCGCACATCAAGACATACAAGGTAACGACAAGGATTTCACTGTAGGACGGTAGCAGTAATTGTGAGAACGAAACGAAAACTGTTGTACAGCGGCGGTAAATAGTATCCTGGCCATTATAAATGCAACACCGGGAATTTAAGCGAAGAACTGAATTTTTAATTACTGTGCATGTACAGCAGCTTTAGTTGCAAGAATACAAGTTGTTGATGTGAGGTCTACGGGATGAAATTTTTAGAACACGGTTTTGAATAATTTATTACCTCACAATTGCATACAAATCGATATATGTATTTCAAAATTGCATATATATATATATATATATATATATATATATATATGTTCCATATCTCCTCCCAAAGCAGTGGGTCGATTCCAACTAAACTTCGTACACGTATCACTTATTGTCTGGATAGAATCTTTGAGCAGGGGGGGGGGGGGGTTAGGTGGTTAAGGGGGGGGGGCAGTACGGGTTGGAATGATAACAAGCATAGTTCACAACGCTCAAATGGCCACACTATATTCCTCTAGTACTTACGTATAAGAGCAGTTAGTGCCTTACAACTAATTTTACACATAATTTCAAACTTTTACGAGATTTGGCCTTGCTGACAGCCCCCATACAACGATGGAAGGAAGAAAAGTTCTTCGACTACTACATTTTTGCTGTTCATGCAGTGAAACTACCGCACGACGCATGATATTTTAATTTTTCAATTTCTGATTACTAACTTTATTTCTTACACATTTTTCAGACCGTTTTAACTTTTCCCACTGAATTTACATACAAAAAACTTATCATTGTACGATTGTCCGCCCCCGGTAGCTGAGTGGTCAGCGCGACAGACTGTCAATCGTCAGGGCCCGGGTTCGATACCAAGCTGGGTCGGAAATTTTCTCCGCTCAGGCACTGGGTGTTGTGTTGTCCTAATCATCGTCATTTCATCCCCATCGACGCGCAAGTCGCCGAAGTGGCGTCGAGTCGAAAGACTTGCACCAGGCGGGCGGTCTATCCGACGGGAGGCCCTCGTCACACGCCCTTATGTTTATTGTACGATTTATAGTTTTGGAGATACGACGTCATAAACACTGAGGTACGTGAAAACCTGTCGCTTCACGGATGACATTTCATTTCTACATATACATCCACATACATACTCCGCAATCCACCATACGGTGCGTGGCGGAGGGTACCTCGTGCCACAACTAGTATCTTCTCTCCCTGTTCCACTCCCAAACAAAACGAGGGAAAAATGACTGCCTATATGCCTCTGTACGAGCCCTAATCTCTCTTATCCTATCTTTGTGGTCTTTCCGCGAAATGTAAGTTGGCGGCAGTAAAATTGTACTGCAGTTCGCCTCAAATGCTAATTCTCTAAATTTCCTCAGTAGCGATTCACGAAAACAACGCCTCCTTTCCTCTAGAGACTCCCACCCGAGTTCCTGAAGCATTTCCGTAACACTCGCGTGATAATCAAACCTACCAGTAACAAATCTAGCAGGCCGCCTCTGAATTGCTTCTATGTCCTCCCTCAATCCGACCTGATAGGGATCCCAAACGGTTGAGCAGTACTCAAGAATCGGTCGTATTAGTGTTTTATAAGCGGTCCCCCTTACAGATGAACCACATCTTCCCAAAATTCTACCAATGAACCGAAGACGACTATCCGCCTTCCTCACAACTGCCATTACATGCTTGTCCCACTTCATATCGCTCTGCAATGTTACGCCCAAATATTTAATCGACGTGACTGTGTCAAGCGCTACACTACTAATGGAGTATTCAAAGATTACAGAATTCTTTTTCCTATTCATTTGCATTAATTCACATTTATCTATATTTAGAGTTAGCTGCCATTCTTTACACCAATCACAAATCGCGTCCAAGTCATCTTGTATCCTCCCACAGTCACTCAACGACGACACCTTCCAGTACACCACAGCATCATCAGCAAACAGCCACACATTGCTATCCATCCTATCCAAAAGATCATTTATGTAGATAGAAAACAACAGCGGACCTACCAGACTTCCCTGGGGCACTCCAGATGATATCCACACCTCCGGTGACATCACCACTTCGCAAAACTTTCCAGAGTCAGTATCAAAAAAAAATGGTTCAAATGGCTCTGAGCACTATGGGACTCAACTGCTGAGGTCATTAGTCCCCTAGAACTTAGAACTAGTTAAACCTAACTAACCTAAGGACATCACAAACATCCATGCCCGAGGCAGGATTCGAACCTGCGACCGTAGCGGTCTTGCGGTTCCAGACTGCAGCGCCTTTAACCGCACGGCCACTTCGGCCGGCTCCAGAGTCAGTATCCACAGCAGCACTGGCTGCATCTACAAAATTATATCCATGTGAACACATAGTTCGATATGACGTCATGATAATGGAACTGTATGAAAACGAAACTCTTTGACGAAACTCACTAGAGATACAGATGAAAATTTGCGAAATACGTTAAATGCATGTAGCGTGAGCACGTACATTGCAACACACAGCGAAAAACTTCGCCCTGAACACCTGTACCTATTTCAAGCAAACTTTGTGTATACATCACAGGGATTTTGTATCTTAATTCTTAACGACACAACGTATTTGTACGGCGATATCAGGCAACAACGTTCTATTAAAATGCCCTCCCTTCCCCTCCTTCCGTATGGAAATTACGTAATGTGTGCACGTGACGGATAAACAATGAAATATGGAAGTTTGGGTCTGGTTCTGAGTCATATACGGATAGCAGCAATGGTTAAGACGACCGCTCGCGTAAGGCGGGAAATCCGTGTTCGAGTAGCTGTCCGGCACAAATTCCCATTGTCGTCATTCCATTATACAACTAATGGTTGCCCATATTGGCAACTGCGAATGCATTTCATGGAAAATGAGGAGGTGGCAGGAAAAGGGGAGAGGATGAGATGGGCAGAAAAAGGAAGAAGCAGATGAACAGAAAGAGAGTGAAGGAATAAATGGAATGGGAAGATGAGATGGACAGAGAGGGGCAGGAGAAAATAGACTGGCGAATGGAGTCGGAGCGGATAACCGGAGAGGAGGGAGCGATGGAGGGAGAAAGAGGTAGAAAGAAAAAGGAAAGAGGAGATGGCCAAAGAAGCGAGAAGATGGAAAGAGGGAGTGGGAAGGAGGACACGGACTAATAGGAGACTGGAAAGAGACACATGTGGCAAGGCTGGACGCTCATCTATTGTGTTAAACTTACACTACCGACTTCGGCATAAAGTGCTATGTTCAGATGTGATCAGTCTATTAAGAAGCATCGTCAAGATGTATAACAATTACAATCAAGGAAGTAGAACATCAGAAAGTCTAAAATCCGTCAATGAAAGTACATCATAAATCACATGCTAAAAATGCTTGATGATATAATCTATATTCGTTGTACTGCAGATTTTCCTATGTTCAATGTACCTATCTGTAACGGTTTGGACGATCTTATGCTTTCAGAAAGATAATCACATCTGGACATGGCAACTTGATGCCGAAACTGGTAACGTGAATATTACATATTATTAAGCAATAAAGTAAAAAATTTTTCCAGAATGAGATTTTCACTCTGCAGTGGAGTGTGACCTGATATGAAACTTCCTGGTAGATTAAAACTGTGCGCCTAACCGAGACCTGAACTCGGGACCTCTGCCTTCACGGGCAAGTGCTCTACGATCTGAGCTCCACAAGCAAGGTTCGCAGAAGAGCTTCTGTGAAGTTTGGAAGGTTGGACACGAGGTACTGGTAGAACCGAAGCTGTGAGGGCGGGTCGTCAGTCCTGCTTGGGTAGCTCAGACGGTAGAGCACTTGCCTGCGAAAGGCAGATGTCCCGAGTTCGAGTCTCGGTCCAGCATACAGTTTCAATCTACCATGATGTTTTTAAAAAATTATTAAACAAATATCAACGAAGATCCGTTACTTTAATTTGGCAATACGTAAAGTCTTTAAAAAAATCCTGCAGAGATCTGCTACACTTGGCAGCCACAATGGCTCTTACGTTGCTGGGCATTGATTCGAACTGTTTTTGGACAACAGATATTGGTACGTAATTTCATGTAAGTCAAATTCTGTACCAGAACTCAAAATCTCACACTTAATAGCCGGGTAAAATAAAAGGTCGAGAGCTTTGAAAGTTTTCTCGACATCCTGAGTCGATTCATGATTTGCCAATGATTTCGAGAGAAGTACATCAGTAGTCTTGGATATCTGTACCGTAAAGTGGGAGCGTAAAATATAAAACCACAAGCATTTTTGTTTTGTTTTTGACCCACACAAAATGCCGACAACTCTGGTTTCAAATGCGGGGTTTTCAGTCACATGTGGTGTCATGCCGTTCACGTGCGACGACTTCTTCCTTCTCCGTTTCAGTGATGATTTAATGTCTGTACAGAACTTGACAGTGCTGGGAAAGTGGGCTTGGCGCGATGCTGATGTTGCTCTACGTGCAGAAAGTTTCGTAACCGCATAGTACCAAATCAAACTCACAATTTGGTGCGGTGCCTTGTACAGGGCTATTCATAAACAATAAATAGATTTCAAATATTTATTGTTTCCGGACTACAAAAGAGAGAAACACCATTTCAACGTTCCTGGAGAGGAAAATTGTCTAAGCACGTCTGACTTAACGTGAATGTCACCATTCCAGGTCGATGGATTGGAAAAGGGGGAGCAGAAGATGGACTGCATCGCTGGTGGTCTCCCATGTCCCCAGGCCTCAAACCTTGTGACTTTTGTGTGTGGGGCTACATAAAAAACAGCATTTTTATCCCCTATGCCTGCCACTCTGGTAAATCTGCGACATCGCATTGTTGAAGCTGTGAATTCGATAATGAGATACCAGCTGCTTCGCGTGTGGCACGAAATGAGCCAACGTTATGATATTTAATAAACGTAAACATGGTCCATAGTACGCTGCAATATGATGTTTATTTAATCGTGCGATTAGCTGATTTGATCTGAGCGTCACTGTCAAGCACTTTTGTAACATCAGTAGATCTTGTCATTTTCAAATCACCCTTAATTATAGCCATACGATTTACCATTTTCCTATACATGAGCAAAGTTCACAATACGATCTTAAAATGTGACACTGTGCCGCGCGGAGTGGCCGCGGGGTTAGAGGCGCCATTCCACGGATTGCGCGGCCGCTCCCGCCGGCGGATCGAGCCCTCCCTCGGGCATGGGTGTGTGTGCTCTTCTTAGCATAAGTTAGCTTAAGTAGTGTGTAAGTCTAGGTACTGATGACCTCATCAGTTTGGTCTCTCAGGAATTCACCCTAATATGTACATTTGCACATTTATGAAACTGCAGTGTGGATCATTTCGTAAAACGACGGAATATTGCTAATTTTCGCTTGCAGTTAAGAGTAATTTGGAAATGACATAAATAAATATGTTACAAATGTTCTTGACGAAGACGCTTAGTCGAAAGTAGCTAATCGCACGCTCAAATAAACATCGTATTACGGCCTACTACCTACCAAGTAACGTTTACTATGCGTATGGAGGCTGTGGATTCCCACAAATACAAAATTTTATAGTTTTGATGTTTGTCGTATAACACATCATGCTCACACTGAATGCATAAAAATGTCAACTTTTCTCTTTCCAGGATCGTTGGAACTGTGTTCTACCTTTTGTGGTTTGGATGTAATAAAAGTTTGAAATCCGTTCCTTCTTTTTCAATAGCCCCTTATATATGGGCTGTTTTCGAGGTAATACAAGTGGAGTATACTTATTTATGTTGTCTTGGAAGCTAACATGGATCATACCACCCGCATATTTAGCGATATTAAAAATACTTACATCAATCACTTATTCGTATTACTTATAAACATCACGAAGAAATGTAAAACTACAAAAATGCCAAGCATAACTACCTCCAACGACTACAAAGGAACTATAAACACTTAAACCAAGTATTAGAAATGATATTAGCTGTTGTCAACATATTCACTGTCTGATTAATGCGCCGGGAAGATAGCATCTTTCTGTCGTTGGTGGAGACCATAATCATGTACGACCATTTCAAATACATGGAACTGCATGGATTTATGAGGCCTAATCCTTCGTGATTTTGAGGAGTTGTTAGATTAATGAGAGTCACTTGGAAGAGACTGGGGTTCCAGCTACACGAGCAAGTCGCCCATTCGAAAATAAGGATGTTCTTACGTACTGGAAGGTAAATACGTGGCAGCCCATTTTGCACACGCTAATAGCGAGTTCCAACAGCCTGTGCGTTGACACTTTTCTGGTCATCACTGGGTTCGCGTTGCATCAGCTGGAGATGAACGGGTGGTTCCCATCGTGATCTCCTCGTCGCTGTACGCTGCCACTTTCACGAGATACCTCCGCTCTTGATATAGCCGCATTGCCGTCCGTTTCCGCAGACAGATGGGTGCAGATTTACAGAGCGTAGCAATCTGCGCTGCTTTTATCTACGTGAAAGAGAGCACAAGAGACTGATCGTCGACTTGTAAACACCGGCGCCCTATGCAGACTTTCTACCGGACTACCATGCTTTTCAAAAGAGCTTTTGTTTCATGCCCAGTAATTTGTGGCTCCTTTCCAGTTTTAGACATTAAGGTTAAGGACTTTCTCAAGCAGTTGTAGTAATGCCACCTTTCGTAATCGGTGTTATATGCTTGTGTACGCAAACGATAAACATTTCAGTGAAATCGAACAAAATGTGTAATATAAGTGCCATCTACTTGAAGGACGCATTAAAAGAGAGGGTGAAAGTAAATTAAAATCAAACCATAACCCCTTTTTAAATCTGCACGAAAGTTAAGCAACCAAAGTTAGACGCTTGGCCTGTAGATCTAGTCATTTACTTCAGTATTCCCTAAGTCACGAACTTTTGTGTGCTCCCTCTTCTGCTCGTCTCTTGAATTGCACGTGCCAGATATTGGCAAGGAGTTGGCTCTCTTAGCGGAGTGGACAGCAGGTCTGACTGCTTTGCGACGGGTCTGAGTTCGAATCCGTGCCGGGTCAGTGATTTTCTCCTCTCAGGCACTGGGTGTTGTGTTGTCCTCATGATCATTTCATCTGCATCGACAGGCAAGTCACCCACTGTGCCGTCAACTCGAAAGACATGCAACTCTGCGGCCGAACTTCCCCAACTTGGGACACCCTGCCATCAATGACATACGATCATTTGATGTTATTTCACGAGCAGGGTTTCCAGAGTTGCCATATCAACATCCATTTCACATCTGGAACTAACTCGTTTGCCTCTTTATTGTCATCCCTCACACTGTTGGTGATCTCACTCAGAATTCAGTGGGCTATCTCAACAGCCAGCTCGTAGCCCAGTCACCGAAGAACAAACAAAAAAGTCCCTAAATGAAGAAATTAGTGTAGTCGACAACTCTGATGTGGTGGTAGGAGGCAGTGCCATGATCAGTGTACTAGAAATTCTGTCTGGGTAAGATGAACATGGGGCCAGGGCTGAAAGCATTTAAAGGCCACTTGTTTATGTTATTCATCAATAACTCGAGAAACATGGCTTCAAACAAAAATGTTTTCCAAACACAACTAAACTATGTTCATTTAGTCCCTTGGACTAATGGTTTAAGCGTTGAGGGATGGAGAAATCACAAATTATCATATTGTTTTAATATTAAGAAATAATTGCATGTAGCACATCCAAACGCATTGGAACAGTATTAAGGGGAAAACTGTGTTCTTGGCGTGGTTTGGGTCGGTGGGGAAGTGTGATGGAAGTTAGACGTATGAGAGAGGGCAAGTTGCCACGTGTTTTTTAATCCACTTCCCTGTTTCGTATTTCTGTAAACTGAAAATCAGCATTCGCTTCTCCGCTTTCTGTGCCCTACTATGTCACAGGAGGCAACTACAGAATGTTCCACCATGGTTTACCGACCCTTCCGCCCGAAGCTCAGCCCGCGGAAATTTTGGGGTGGGGGGTGGGGAGGTTGATTCTACATTACTACATGGAATGCAAATAATAGCTACTAATAACAGGAACGGAAGAAACGCATATGTGTGGGGATTACATCTAAGTCTCCGACACAATGTTATATGCTGCTGGAAGGGAAACTAATTCTCAGTTACCCTGTGCAACAGTTGCAGAGTTCTTGGCCTTCAACGTACCGACAGTGTATAACTCCTCAGCTTCTCCTGCTCAGTTCTTCTACGTGAGAAGACTAAACAATTTCACTGAGGTCGTATATAGTGGACAATTTTTTCCAATTTATTACACTACTAGGTATAATACATTGCTACAAGCTATGGCTGAAAAGCGTTTGTTTGTATGTGAGACTTTGTAAGTGACCTATTGTGACGTGGCCCCTTTTTTCTCTGAAAGTGTCCACTAACATCGTCCAGAGGATGATATGGAAATTCCGTTGATAAAGCACTAACACTGTTCTTTAATTGAGTCGCTTCACAGTTTGTTTTTCTGCCTTTTTTTATGTAGTTGGTGGAGTTTTCGAAGGCCTGAAATTCTATAAGTTAGCTGGGCGAAATAAGTGTCTGTCCTAGATGAAATGGCCTATATAAGACTGTAGCAGCCTGGGCAGGCGCCTGGCTGCAGATAGCGGGGCTCTTCTTGCTTTCCCCCAGCTCGATATCCAGGACACGCATTCCGAGAAAAAAAAAAAAAAAAAAAAAAAACGGAATTTCTTCCCCAAAGAATCTTAGCTGGATAAGACATTATTAGGCACGTGTGGCTTCCCTTAAAACGTTTGGATGTTCATTACTGCGTCTCATAGTAATGTACACCCTAATTGTTCAGAATACCGTTTTCTCATTGGATTAGTCTGTATTCTTCAGGACAGCAAGTGCTTTCGCTCTGTGCCTATGTGCAGAGTTTTTTTATTCATCATTTCATCGATTTCAGAATCACGTCATGGAATGGGAAAACTGTCCTGGTTCTGCACACCCGCCTCTGAGCGACTGACTGAAGGATTATGAGATACTCGTGGAGGAAAGTAAGAGATTCTTTTGACACTGTTACTTTTTTTACATTGGTCTGAACACAGGATCTGGGCGATTTCCAGTTCTGGCAGCAAGCCAGTCGAATTTCAAATGGCTGTAAATGAACACACTTCGTGTTAGGCTTTCATATGACAGTTATTTAATTTTAGTTTTCTAGGGTAAACACTTAGTTTTAGTTTCTCGTAAAGCAGGCACTTCAGGTTAGGACAGGGGAGATGACTGCTGCCGCTCTAAGGATGCCTGTGCTTAAGCACTAAGTACCAAGAGAGGGCAGATATCATATCCTCCAGTAGCTTCTGCCGCCAGCTGCTTCATTCACACACCATATGCGATAGTAGGATGAGCTGTCATAGCACCAACCAATGTCATTCATATACGAAGTTAATTCGCTCCCTTCAGGAGCTGTGTAATGTGTTGTGGGTTGGCAGGAGAGCCAACACCGTGTTACTAGAGGAAGCCGAAAGGCACGCGTTTTAGCTCACGCAGGCTGGCGTGAGGTCTGGAACAGGACAAGGAAATTAGAATTTAAAAAAACGGACGTAGCTGGTGGAATACTTAACTTTAATCCATTAATGGTGAACGTCGCTCTTGAAGGTACATGATTCAGTATCAATAGTAACTGGTAATGGCGCCTTGCTAGGTCGTAGCAAATGACGTAACTGAAGGCTATGCTAACTATCGTCTCGGCAAATGAGAGCGTCTTTTGTCAGTGAACCATCGCTAGCAAAGTCGGTTGTACAACTGGGACGAGTGCTACGAAGTCTCTCTAGACCTTCCGTGTGGCGGCGCACGGTCTGCAATCACTGATAGTGGCGACACGGTGTCCGACGTATACTAACGGACCGCGGCCGATTTAAAGGCTACCACCTAGCAAGTGTGGTGTCTGGCGGTGACACCACATAATGTATATTAAAATCAAGCATACAGCTTGTTGCTCTCAAAGCTCATTTAACCAGTTGAATGGTGTTCACTAACATTCCGTGTGCTTTCTACCTCTAATCAACAACTTACACAGTAGGCGCGTGGGGTGGTCGCGCGGTGTAGAGTGGGTGAGTAGGGAGGTGGGGGGGGGGGGCTTGCCGCTGTTCACACGGCTCCACCGTCCCCCCACCCCATCCCTGGCGGAGGTTCGAGTCCTCCCCTTGGCATGGGTGTGTGTGTGTTGCTCTTAGCGTAACTTAGATTAAGCAGTGTATAAGCCTAGGGACCGATGACCACATCAGTTAGGTCCAGTAGGAACTTACAACCTTACACAGTAACTGGCCGTGTCCGCGAGTTATTAAAGTAATTGTGTTTTATCCTCCTTACCCACCAGTGCCAAGCTTGCTATGAGTCGTACTCCCTTGTCAGATTGTTAGTGGTTCCTTTTAAGACGTAAGTGCAAAGTCAGTAAATCAGTTTGTTATAACGTCCATTTGTTTCCATTTGAAGCTAGAAGATCCCTCCTTCCATTACTATTTCTATGTGAGTGGCGCGATACCCATTTGTTCCATGTTCAGTCGTGCCACCCGTACTGATATTCGTTTCAATAAGACGTTTCCCGTTGCAAGACGGTAACCCTTTTTTCAGTTAATTTGCGTGATTATTTGGGTTGGTTCCTTATTCAGTTGAGCACTAGAATTTAGTATTGTGCATCTTGGGAGTGGCACCACACAACATATAATGTTCGTGAGAAATGGATTGGACTGGGAAATGTAGGATTTTGTTGCTGTCTGTTGTTGATATCGTATAGTAAAGGCTTGTAAAAATGTTGTCGTAACTTGATAAGGAATTACGAATGGCCAGAATGTTATTGCACTCGCATTCAGGAATTGTTGGCACTTGTGGAATGTGTTGCACTCAGTGCAGCTACTTACTGCAAATCCACAGTAGTACAACTTGCAAATTCAACTCTAGAAAAGTAGTCCGCTATAATGCATTGCCTGGTTTATTTTGAAATACCAGAAGTTCTGTAACACCTAGGTGACCTATTTCTGCTGCTGAGGGAGCCAGTTTAGGCCTCTGGGCCTTCCCACATATTAAGAAAGCTGAGGCTGTGGTGATCCACTTTGTACCTCTCATTCTGTGAACAGTATTCCAGCCATTGACAGTGGCATAGTAAAACTAACATTGTGTATCACTTATTGTCAACATGTTACACTTGGTACGGTGTCTTCAGGGTGGTAGAGAGTTGAAAGCTACAGTTGTTGAGCTTTTTTACGTAGTAGATCACATAAAAATTGCATATAAGTATTCACTTTAGAAAATGAAAATAAATTCAAAACAACAACCGGAGATCAGTGAAGTTATTGTGACTACTCAAATAAGGGAGCTGGAGAGGAAATGCTGTGCAGGTATAGCCTATAAGCTGAAAAGCGAGCAGCTCTTGTGGTGGAATGCACTAGGGGCATACCTTCAATGTGTGCTAGGTGTGCGCCGCACGCTTTGTCTTGTTTTGTCCATTTTATGAATAACATTTTTTAAATCTGGAAAATAGTTAGCAGAGTGACAGTGAGCAGCCGTGTATTGTGCGCCAATATTAGTCGCGAGAATTCTTAACAGCGAGTGAGAGCTGTGGTAGAAGGTAACTCAGACGCACATTCTGCATGCTGCGGGCCAGTAGTACTCTTGTGAGGAGACTCGAGGTTAGAGGGGAACAGAGAAAAAAGCGTTGCCTGCCAGAAGGTGAGCTGAGCCTTGTAGAGGGGTTAAGCGTGCTGTGGTGAGGCGGCACGCCGCACACATCGCTAAGAAATTGGTAGCAGGAGGGCAAAGAAGGTAGGGTACGTGTGCTTTTAGTTTTCGGAAGTGGGGTGCGACTTGACTCACTAACAGCGTACGGTGAAAGCACCGCACCGCACCGGGTTTCACAAGTGGGTGTTGGGCATTCAAGATGTTTTCCGTTCTTATTTTTCTCTCTAAATGTTTGTAATCATTTAAAATAAGGTGTTGTGTTTCGTTTCGAAAACTGTGATAGTTTCTAGTGCTTTTATTTTTGGGCAAAACTGACAATGGAAGTAAATGTACCTGAGAAATATTTGGTAGGAAATCGTTTTCCACTGTATCTTGTCCAGAAAAACTGGCAATGGAGGTGGTAGACCGATGCCACCATTTCCTTATCTTGTAAAAAGGGAGGTTACGAAACCCATTTTTCTCTTCCGCTTTACGATAGGGGTAGCTGACAGACAGTTTGTCACGGTTGAAATAAAATTTTCTGCTGGCCATGTTTGCTGTTTTACAGAGAAAAATCGGCTTGGAATAAACACCGTTATTCAGATAAAAATCACTTATCAGTCTGGAAATGTATTCAAAATCACAAACCCACATTCAGTAATTTTTGCATTTGAGAGGGTTTTGCAGAGGACTGAGTTGGCATCTGACGAGCAGCACCGAAGCAATATTAGCCAGACACGAACAAGTTATAACTAACGGGATATTTTCAGACGACTCTTTGATGCAGTGTGTTACTTAGCTAAACAAGAGCTCTTATTTTGAGGACATAATGAGTCACATGCTTCCATAGAAAAACAAGAAAACTGGATTTATTAAATGTTTTGAAAAACTGTGACCCTTGTTAGAGGCACACTTGAGTGCATCTAAAGAATTTCGAGGAATTTCCGCAACTATACACTACTACGTTATCAAAGCTATTTCTAATGTAGTCAAGGAAACCTTGAAACAAGAAATAAAATCTGCTGACATTGTACCCACATGGCTTGAGAAAGCCTCTGACATGTTATGTAATTCGTAAGTTTCAACAGTTCTGCGTTATCTGCACGAATGCAATGTGAATATAAGGTTTACTGCTTTCACTGATTCATTGCTGAAAGAGAAACTGACGATTTGTCTGCTCATGTTGAAATCATAGTTGATGGATCTGACATTGCAGAGAAACTTGTCTGAGAGACGTGTGTTGGAGCATCAGTAATGAGTGACCGTTGCAGTGTCTGCAGAGTAAGAGTTGTCAAGGTATCCGAAAGGTCTCTTCACCCACTGCTTTTCCCCAAGTACTAAATTTGCTTTTGCGACAAAGCTTCTGTAATATAAAAGGACGTAAATTTTTTTACGCACTCTGAGTGGTCTTTCTTGGTTTTCTTCAAGTCTTCTAACAGGAAATGCTCGTTACAGGAAACTGTTCAAAGAAAAAGAAAGCAATCAGTTGCCCACTCGACGTGGAATTTCTCATCCAGACTGATCCAGATAGTTAAAGAACGCAGAGTTATCAGGTACAATTCTTCGACAGTGTTCTGGATAACAACGATAATTTAGATAGCGATGCAGTGGCAAAGTCTCGAGGGGTCTCTAGCTTTTCTGGACACTTTTCAGTCAGTTTTGTCTTGTTGAAATATTTGATAATCTATGACGTCATATATTGCAGCAAGAGATTAAGGAGAACTCAGAAACTCTGCAGTTTAACAGGGAACACGTATTTGATATTTTTTGAAAATCGCGTGTGACGCAAAACCGTTTTGCAGTATGTAAACAGAGGGTACAGCGACTGCGTACAGAGTGAACAGAAATGGGCATTCATCGTCGTTTGTATTTTGAAATGGGTGATCAAATTCTGTATGGGGGTAGATCTAAGGTTCTCTTCTTTCGCTTATAGGGAATTTTTTTCACCTGCTTTACTCTGGGAACTACGAAAATTACAAACCAAAATTTCCTGGCAATCTTTTACATAAGCTGTCGTCAATAGTGAATAATTTTTCCAGAGAACCGATTGAGTGCGACGTAGCAAGTTCAAGGCTCGTTTGAAAGTCTTATGTTAACAACCAGGAAAAATATTAGCTGCTAATGACTCGTCATGCGCGTCAGGAGTGCGACACAACATTTGTGACCGGGAGGTGCAGAGATCAACGTTCTATCCGATATATGTATTACACTTCGCAAAATAGACTTCGTCAACATTCAAGAAATGTTCAAAACAAATCATTTAATCGCATCATGAACACTGAATAAAAAATGGATTACCACAGTGATCAAATGTTCTCACCATCAGACGAACTCCTTGGGAGTCACAAGTCCTGCAGGACGCCCAGCGAGGTACTCATTCTTGAAGAATGCGTATAGAATCATGTTATTGTAACGGAGCGATGGGAAGTGATGGAATGTGATGACATGCAACTGTCCCGGAGCTTATCATGAAACTGGCTACCTTTTAAGGTGTAGCTGCAGATCATATGAATTTTCTCTTCAGATTCCGATTGGTAGAAGTTGAAAACAGATTTGTTACTGAAAGATGCGATAAGTTTGTTATCTCATCCACAAACGTTCTGGGTGATTCCTAAGTTTACTGTGCATCGTCAAGTTGACGCATTGTTAAAAATTTCGTTATCTTACGTCTTCCAATTCTATAGCACTATTTGAGATCATGCAACTGTCTTTTGCTTTCCGTGAAACGACTGTGATCTATGTCGCACGCAATTTGATGTCCATAACGTGTACCTCACTACCATGTACAACCTGTTCATTGTATCGAGCATCCTGGAAACGCACAAACTCCACTCTTTGTAACAAGTGTGCGTTGTCCTCCCTCGAATATCCGAAGTTTCTCTTATGCTCTACACGGTCATATTTTTAAGGACTTATTTGACATGTTTTCTTAATTTTTTTTCTTTTATACGACACTGCGGATGATCTTCCATGTACGCAATTATATTTAGCTTCTGCTTGTCATTTACTACGTTTCACTGGAGACGGAATCTACGGCTCACTGTCCGACAAGAGTGATGAGCTACATGGTTCGACACCAGTTTCAGTATCACTTTCACTTGTTAAGCACGTATCGTCATCATTGTACTCATGTACATTCTCCGCACAGTCGAGCGTGTACAACAAAGTAGACATACTTCAGCTCACATTTCTTTCTCACTCTGTGAAATTCCTTGGGTTCCTTCCTGACGAAATGCCAACTTAGGCAACTGTTGTAGATATAATGCACTGTTTGTCGTTGCCTACAGCACTGTTGTGAGCTACTTGTCGACTGAGTAGTTGAACTACGCAGCGAAGTCTCACGCTGAGCTCACCTTTGGATAGCTCCATTCCTGCCCCCTGTTCCATTAGTTTCCAATATTGTGGTTGCATGGTTCATATTATGTGGGGCGCTGAATGCCATGAAAGTCACTGGCCTTTTGCGATCTCGCATTCAACGGGCTCGCTGTTACAGTATGTGGTTTTGATAAATGTGCTCAATGATTAGTACAGTTCAGCTGAGTTCCCTTGGAAAAATGTGTATTAAATGGTTTATTAACGAACAAACATGGCTTGATTTCAGTATTCAGTGAAGTGTAAAAATGATCAACTTCCATGTATTAATCTCCAGTGGAAAGATCTTTCTCGGCTCTTAAAATAATCAACACATCCCTAAGAAGCACACAGTCGTTGAAGTCGTTAAAGAGACAATAAGTGACTTAAGTCTGCTTTTCATAGTGAAGCAGACTCTTATCACCCTGAAGAGCAAGCCCCTGTTTTATGAAAACATCATAGAGATATTCTTGTGGTTGTCATAGGAGAGAAAAAGCGAGCTGATGTACAAGTGATTTTTGGTAAGTACATCCACCCATTTACAGTTTTTCTCAAAATTAATTCTGTAGTTCTAAACTGTTGCCCAAAGGAGAACAAAACGTGTATCATTTCAAAAATCTATGTTACGATACCCAACTCAGCAGTGGGATTATGTTTTCAATTTCAGCGACTGCTTGTTATCATCCCCGTAGTGTAGAGAATATCCTAGCTAACCACTACTATGGAGACCAAGTTCTATTCCCGATGCCTAGAGCAACATTAGAAGGCACTGGCACCCAAAACGGTGCCGACATTAGAAAGGCTTAAGATTGTAGTTTCGTCATTATTTATCTCTACTTACAAGAGAGGTAACATTCATTAGCTGTCAACATTTAAAAAAATGCTGGTAAAAGTACACAAAGTCCACTAACTACTACAACGGCTTCCAAATGGTCGTAACTCCTTTTAAAATTAATCTTTTTTTAAAATAAACGCAAATTAGTTTTTACCTAGTTCTTATCTTCCATTATGTTATTACAGAAATGGAAAATGTCAAATGTTGTGGAAACATTGCAAACCTTGGCGAATAAACCAGTAGTTTTAAAAGTCCGAGAACCTCCGACTGTCGAAGTCTGTGTTTTGTAAATTATTTTTCGAAATTGAGAAATTTGGTAGTCTTATCGACTAAGTCTACTGAAAATGGGTTCACAGTTCGTGTAATTGCTTAACCCTTGGAGGCATGAGTTTCTGGACTCTCGAAAACGTAAGAGTCGTCTATCACAATCCCACTTCAGAACGAATACACAATCCATTTATTAAATTAATACTATCAAATCATTATGTGTTTGGTTACTCAGAAGAATAACAACGTCTTTTATGGCTCTGTCACCGTTATTTTAGTATATGAAGTATATAACGACGAATTACATACTTCTGACAATAAATAAATTTTCTCTTTTATTGGGCTCACTCCAAAATTTCTGCGATTAAAAAATACTTTTTGAATATGATAACACTATGCGATTTGCGATTATTTTTGTTGCAATTGCTACATGTTTGACCACCTTTCAGTCTAGGCGAGGAAGGAACATCAAAATAATACAAGGTTCCTACTTTGACAGAACTGACTTTTCAACGAAGAGTGGTCGCTTGTGTAACTGCTAATTGTTGTCAGTAATCTAGCCAACGTAATGAACCTTTCAGATAAAACATAAACTATTCTAAAGAAGGTTGGTTCGCTAAGGGATCTGACAGACATTTGACATATATTAGATGTTAAAGATTACAAAATTAGTAACGAAAATATATTAATGTTACTTGCAGCATTATGAGGTTCTCTTGAAATTCTGTTTAATTTCCAAGGATCACACAAAACATTAGCTAAAATCAACTACTTTTAAGATAGTTTTTGGATAAAAAGGGAGGTTGCCAGATCGAAAAGACCCCTGCTACGCACCCAGGGGTTAAAACGAAGTTTTCTGAAAAAATATGTTCAAACTGTTTGAGTGGTAAGTTACGGAGAAAAGCGCTAATGGCTCACACTAGTTTCTCTTTTAAAATAATTTTTGTCAACGTTACTGCTAGTGCACAAAATAGCTCGTGTATTAAGTAACGATACCAAATCAGAATTGTTATTAATATCTCGAAACGTCATTGCAGAGGCCACAACTGTGTTACCGGAGACAACTGAGGCGCGACTTGCATCGCTACGCATATGGGTGAATATGGTATTGTCAGGACTTCTTCCTTACAGAGCAGGATGTCGCACCAGAGGTTGGGACTTACAGTTCAATGATTGTAGCGGTAGAGGTGTGTCTACGTCAGAGGGTGGTTTTCGAAATGGTTATTAAAACAGCAAATCCACGAAAGAGTTGATTACCGATACTTCATACGTTAAGGGAATCAATTTTTTATACTTATTCAACTCGTTACCCGGAGGTGATCGCTGAGCGAAAGTTGTACTTACGTGTGACATATCCTCTTGTAGCAATGATCGTCACCAAACAGAAGTTATCGGTACTGACGCAACTGCTTCCCATCTTCTTAGATCACCCGGCCTGTCTTCACTTCGCTGATTGGTAATCAGGAGAACAGCACATTCAACAGATTTGTTCACGAGACACCACTGCACAGTGCACGACTTCTGCTGTTCACAAAGACGAAGTCTTGCTCTGGTAGTGTGGAACAGGATGCGAAGCTTTATGTAGAACATGGCTCTATGCCTTGCTTCCCCTAGTGTTATCAGTAACCCATGCATGTATTACATACAGTGTTAACGCACTTTGTGGAAAATAAACACCTCTTGGGCAAACGTGTGCACTGCGGATTGTCGTATAACTTTTGAAACAGCCTGCAGCTGTTTCTTGTGATGATGTATCGTTGAGAGTCTGGGGTATCGACTACTCGCTCTTCAGTTTGCAAACCTGTGAACGAGGTACCAGCATGACCACAATTCAGTCACTTAACATTCCTCACTCTTCCACCCCCCAGGTCCCCATCCACACTGTTACACCACCAAACACGATTTATCTCTTAATACGGCTCACTGTACTCAAATGTGATACAGACTTTTGTATTTATTCTTCACGAACTTTTTTAACTAACAAATATTAACTTTATACCACTAAAATTCTGGTTTCAGAAAACTGAGCTTTCCTTCTTCACTCAACAAGGAAAATGTTAGCCGTAAAGAAAAAAGGAATAGTATATTTCTGTAGGAAATGTAATGTAAGCTAATTGCAGGCTGGGAAAATTTGTTTGAAGCCACAATTTTCCTTTTATACGAGCAGAACATTAGGAACTACAATTACGAATAACTTCAACTGGAACGATCCCATAACGTTGTGCGTAAACCAAAACGAAGATTGTGATTTATTGGGAGAAGGCTTAGAAAATGTAATAGATCTACCGAAGAGAATGCTTAGACTACGCTTGTCCACCTGCTTCATGAGTTTTACCTTGCGGTATGTAATCCGCAAAAGATGATTTTGACGGATGACGGCGAAAAAGTTCAATGAAGGGCAGATTGTTTTATATTACAGCGAAATAAAGCAGAGGGTGCCACAGATACAATACACCAACGCGTTTATCGTTGCTGCAGTATCTTCTAAAGAAATATCAATCATCATCATTCTCCTGGGAGTGTGAACACCTTTTGTTGACGTCCACCTACATAGGGAGAAATAATCATAACAAAAGTAGTAAAATCAGAACTCGCTCGAAGAGACTTAAGTGTTCCATTCTTCAGTACGTTGTTTGAAAGTGGAACGGTAGAGAAGTAGCTTAAAGGTGCTTCGATTAACCCTCTGCCAGGCTCTTGATTGTAAATTACAGAGTTATCATGGAGATGTAGATGAAGATTGACCTTCAAACGCCATGCCACTCCTGCCTCCCTCTCACACGGTACCGGCTAGGATATATAGAATGCTGGCCATGACGCTCGCTCCTACCATTCTATAAAAATTTGCGAATACACGAATATCTTCCCTCAATTTTGAATCTTAAGCATGGCTGCATCAGTAACCGTGCAAATGTGATATAAACAGCCACCAACTGTGGAAGGTAGTAGTTAAAAGCTCTTGACCTAGAATTCATGTCACATAAATGGGCCTTTTTCAGAAGTCTTATTACGTTTTACGTGCTAAACATGATGAGCTGCTAATAGGCTTTGTCATCATTCAAATCGACAGTCGTAAAAACAGCCGTCTGGATTTGTCAGGCTTAAAACAGCACACATATTATAAGTGACGTGTGCGACAGTAACGATAAACATGCAACTCATGGAAATCAAATGGCCCTAACCACTATGGGACTTAACATCTGAGGGCATCAGTCCCCTAGAATTAGAACTACTTAAACCTAACTAACCGAAGGACATCACACACATCCATGCCCGAGGCAGGATTCGAACCTGCGACCATAGCAGCAGCGCTGTTCCGGACTGAAGCGCCTAGATCCGCTCGGCCACGGCAGCCGGCGCAACTGATGGAGCAACATTCATCCCATATATTTCTTTAACTCTCCTTCGTTGACTGGACTATTAACATTATCGAGTTTTGCAATTCTATGTCTCGTAGCATGAGTTTGAAAAACAACACCTTTATCCATTAAAAATGGAAATGTAAATTTTTTTGTACAGTGTGAGGCTACAGCTGAGCCATCGACATACTCCTGTGGATGTCAAAAATATCTGCACTGGGGTGACATTATCAATTGATTGCTCTCTGCATTAGATCACGTAAATTTAATTGCAGATGTTGTGTAGGGGATAATTTAATGGATTTATCAACAGGTGTGGCCACAGCATACGTGAAACATGTGTGCTGTAACTCACACAGTTCTAAAAAGTGTGAGTTCAGCAAACTACTGAATGAAACTATTCCCAGTATAAAACTGTATTTAGTGCAATTCTCTGTAGGTTATAAGTGAAACATCAAAGGACATAAACAGGGAATTGTTCCGTTCTTTAAGCTTTAATGCAGGTTACATTGGGATTAAATATTAGGATCTTGACAAACAGCGAGTGATAAGGTTGGGGTGAATACACTAAAGTCAGGCAACATTTGGGGGAGTAACTAAATTCGCGAAAGACGCACATTGATTGCTGATTGTTAGTGACGAAAGAGAGAACTACAGAAATAATCAAGAATGGGGTCACTGTTTCCGTTGAGCACATGTAGAGCTTGGAATTGCTAATAAACGTAATTGGGTTTAAATGTGAAGTCCATGAATCCGATTTGAAATGTTTGAGTACATCCCACGGCGGGCTTTACAAAAACTGCAGTTATTCTCCATATTTAGCGTTAGCGTTGACGCAGATTGGCGAATTTAAGGATTGAAAAATTCTAATTCATCTGGTCTGCTGTGAAGGCTGCTCATCAGATCCCGAAATCGAGGTTGCTGTGTAGACTGACACCTCACCTGGTGAGTTGCAGATGGAATTCGGTTCTACAGACTGATACAAGCAAGAAGCAGATATTTTGCTAGATCTTTTTCAGTGTTAGTCTTGTGCATGATTTTTATCACCAGTGACAGTGAATCTTTCAAGTTTCGAACAATCAGATCCTTTCTAAGTACGCAACAATCTCCCTTCCATAACACGTTTCAATATAATTAACCAGTCGTGGGGATTTGTAGTGCTGGGGCTCAGAAATAAGCTACGTCTGACTCTCAATATATCCTATTTTGCGTTTCAGCCAACCAGGCCTTCTCGATGTACACACAAGCGACTTCCGTTTTGCCACCCCAGAATTTATTGATATTATTTCTTAACAGAATCAACAATAAGTCGTTTAACTAGGAGCCAGCATGGCATCTGCGGATGCCTATGCACAAAGCGGCCGGATAGCCTCTTCCCCACTCCACTTTAGAGATCGTATCTTAGCACCGTTCTCGGCCTATAATCGGTTCATCATAAGAATAAACCTGACGTAAACAAACACAAACGCTACGATTGGTCAGAAACCGTTGCACACGTACACTTGTGTTATTCCGCTCTTGGGAGTAGGTCCTACTTGTGTATTAGATATCCTATTACTAAGTTACGTTAAATGAAACTTTAAGATATTCAAACGTATTAACAGCCATCAACGTATCTTTTAATCATGCTATAGCTAAGTAGTTTTTATTTCTAAAATCGTGTTCAGTCACAGCCTTCGCAGCATTGTGCTCTGACTGTCGCTGTTATTGCGCAGTATGAAAATGGCTGTGGCTGCTTTCTGTTCCGAAGTGAAACACGCGCGTGGGTAACGGTTAAAGCGCCGAGAAATAAGCTGTTCTTAATGTTTTTCATAAATTTACGGAGGTAATCGGTTTTGTAGTTTTCCCAACATTGTATGTAATGCAGTCGACAACAAACCAGGCACAGAACGTGTAGTGCACTCAGTAGCCTAATGGAATGTGAATCGTTTGCAGTTTTTCCTACGTTGCTTCAGATATTACCGGTATGATGATTTTTTTCTCGTTCAATTTGTAATACCTACATCTCGTAATTATAAAACTAATCATCACTTTTTATGAATAATGCACGTCTCCTTGTTTCTAATTGCATATTCGAGACGAAATTCCTGTTTCCATTTCAAATACAAATTCTTAACTATCGATGTTTTATGAAATACTTGATAAAAATGTTTAAATTAAGAAAACATAACAATTTAATTTTTAAGGCATAAATGAAAAACCAAATCCACTTTATTTGGACTATTTCCATCTATTATTCCACAGAGTTAGATAAGTATCGTGGAAACATGAAAAACAATAATTTTCAAGGCATCGATCACATCATACAAATGCTGCATTTTTACATTTGTTACTGTACTATTACAATTTGAACCCAGCAGAACTGATCTCGAGCTAAGCTTCGGGATCTGGCCTGAGAAGTAACAAGACTGTTAAGCTGCCAGAAGTACTGGAAGTAACGCACGCAGCTTTTTCACATGTCACTGCCGAACGCTGGCGGGATATAAAACGGCTCGTCATAAAAGAAGAAGAGAAAGTGCTGTGCCTGGTTGGCTTCATGGATTTTGTTGTTGATAGGCTCGTCATCAACGTAGCAGGTGACACTTCCAGAACTGAAATGTTTTCCTCGGATTCGAATGAGGAGGGAGTTAAGAGATTATTAGACGACTGACTGCAAGTAATACCTTCAGTGGCTTCAATATATAACTATACGGTGAAATCCTATAATACTCTCTTACATTATACAGAGCTTACGGACAAAAATTACCCTGTCGTTAAGCCAGGAATTTTCATCGTTCTTGTTTTTGGTTTCAATGGTACGTTAACTAAAAGGATACCGTGTTGCGGTTTTCGTCCAGTCGTCCAAGGAGCTTATTGTGGGAGATTTGCAGTGTGTTATTTCCTTCTGCTTAAAAATTAAATGATATTCGATGCTGTGTTGCTCCTCTGCTCATCTCTTTTTGCGTGTGAGCTACAGCTGGCCACGTCACTGCAGGCTAGCTGTACCAGCTAACCGGAGAGTGCTGTCCAAGTTAAATGCGCCGGTAAGACTGTTGTCCCGTATTATCGCTAGGTCCATGTGCGCGTAACGCACAGCACAAAACGTACCCATATTATCGTACTTGACAGTAGTCGAGACAGCTTGTCCGCAGTCCTACGTGAAACGGAAATCCAATGGGGTTCCAGCAAACGCCGAAGAATACATAGTGCAATGTTTACATCAGGTTTATTCTTACGATGAACGGATTATAGCATTTATCGTATGTGGCAGTTTTGACAAAAGCAGTCACCTAACAACAGCATAAGAGCATGATATGTACGCACCTGTGAACCAGTGTTTTTTATTCGTATTACTTAATTTAAAAATTAGGTTATGGAAGTAACATCATTTGAAATTATTCACCAATTTTACACATTCTTCTCCATAGAGAACTGTTTTTGATGCTGCACTAATAAAACTTTGAAAACAGACGGTATTTCTGCGACAGTCACTTTACTTGTTAAACACATATTTGATGGTCACCCACCATCTTCAGATGGTAATCAGATCAATGTTACTGATCAAACAACTTTTTTCCCTCAAGCAGCAAAAATTGAGCTTTCATAGCCACAAATACCTGTAATTACGTTCTGTTTCACTGTGATGTGGGCAGGAATTCTTCGTTTGGTCATCCACCAGTTGTGTTAGTTCATTTAGCGTTACCCAGGGTACACCACATGGAGAGAGCAGAACAGCAGTAAACTGCCACAGTATGCCATGCATCTTTAGTAAACCAAAAGGATTTGATTGCCCTCGCAAAGTTTGGTCAATTCTTAATCGCATCAGAACCAACTGTGGGAGATGTGCCGACTCCTTACACAGATGGGGTAAACTTCCTTCGGCCGCTTGCGACTGTGGCGCTGAGAGACAGACGGTCAAACACATCGTGCAGGAATGCCCACTAAGGGCATATGAGGGTGACCCGCAGGATTTTCTAATGGCGACCCAAGAGGCAATCAACTATATACTATCTAAGCTGGACGTTTTTTTGTGATTGCTTTTCTGTGAGTGTAAATTTACAATTGGTGGTGTCCTTATATACAAACTGTTATTTATTGCTCTGTTTATACATATGTGACTATTTTTTTTTTTTGTAATAGTGTTGTTTCTGTAATTTTTACTGTGGTGTTATGAGCCATACGCTAAATAAATACTTGTAATTTGGCTTCTGTAGTCAACTATAGCATACCTTTCCACGCATTTTCACAACTTTTCTATGACCGTGCATAGTTTATTTTCAGGTGTGTTTTTGGTTTTCTGTACACAGCTGTTATAAATACCGATGCACATAACTGTGTATAACAGATGTATCATACTTGAATTTTTTTTCTTATAATTACCTATCTTCCATATGTGTATGGAGATTCTCTTCACGCCTATAGCTGTTTATCCGTAGTTACATTTGTCATGCAGGCATCTTCCATCCATACCAATTTGTAAAAGAATAAGTCTCTTCTTGCAGATACGTAATTACATTTTCGCAGTTGACCTTGAGTAAAATGTTAAGCGCCAATTTCCATTACTATTCTAAATTTTTTATCCGAAGTAGCAAACTCAAAATATCGGTTATTTGTTTTACAGGAAGCACAATATTCTCAAAAGGTGCAGGGTATAGACCATAGCATTTTTAAACTTCTCTGCAAAGAAAAAAAAACTGGGTGCTTGTCTTTGGTCATTAGTAGTAAACTTTGGGCATTCATCCAGACCAGTGACCATATACGAGGTCTGGTGGCTAAACGTTCATTTATGCCAGTAGTTGTTTGCGCATGCTGACTACGATGTGTACATGCATGAATGTATGACGGAATGGCTATAAACATAACAGTTCTGATTTTTGTGCTGAGTGTGCATTTCAGGTTCCACTCCAGCTGAATATACTGAGTTTTCATAGCCTACAATGAGTGACACATTTCAGATCCAAGATCGTCAGACCAGCTGCTCTTTAGTTTCATTACCTACAGATTATATTTCAGCTTCAAGCATTAACTATGAAAACGACTTTGGTTTATGTATTGGGATTTAGCTTTCAGACAAAGCTCTTTCTGAGATCAGTGGGAACCTTCTGCTGAATACAATTTTCCGCACTAATCACAAGAGAGGGATGCTTAAAGAAAAGAGTATTAAATAAATACAAATCATGTTTACTTTTGTCACAATCAAAACAAGGTCCATTTCGCAAAGTATGTCTTGCTTCAAGGTTGGGCTTAATCACGAAGGAATAAAAGTAAACAATTTAGTGAACATGCCCGAAACAAAATTTTCTAAGTTGCTACGGAAGGATGGAGGCTTGCAATGCCACAGCTAAATGCTATATCTTCAGCGAAACTTAGACCGTGTTTTCTCACTAAAGCACCAAGAGATCCGTTGGAAGTCAAATGAACAGAATAAAAAGAACAAGAATAGACGGAAAAACTGGTTAATTCCTTTGCAAAATGTTATATTTCTTGAGAGACGTAACATACATTTTGGATGCCATCGTGATGATAGCTCCGTTTTCTCGAAAGAGCCCACATTATCATATAAAGGTAAATTTAAAGACATGACTAGGTTTTCTGCCGCAGATTGCAGACGTACTGAATTAACTACAGATGTAGCGCTGATAGGAAAGGAGGTAGATCTCTTAGTAAAACTGTACACAACTATTTGATTGAACGCTCTGACAAAGAAATTATTTTGAAAATATTACACAGAATCGTAGAAAAAGGATTCTACAATACTCGATTTGATGTGACTGAAATGACCGTTTTCCTTAAATATATTTATCAAGAGGTCATCAGAGATGTTTCATAGGTTTGTCGGTTCATAGGACCCAGAAAAAATCGCCGGGCGATGTGGCCGTGCGGTTCTAGGAGCTTCAGTCTGGAACCACGCTGCTGCTACGGTCGCAGGTTCGAACCCTGCCTCGGGCATGGATGTGTGTGTTGTCCTTAGGTTAGTTAGGTTTAAGGAGCTCTAAGTCTAGGGGACTGATGACCTCAGATGTTAAGTCTCATAGTGCTGAGAGCTATTTGAACCATTTTGAACCAGAAAAAATCTGTGGAAACAAGCAGTCAATGCTCACACAGGTGTAATGTAACGAAGATTTCACTTCAACATATTTCAGCGACAATGATGGACAGAAGTCTTTCAAAGATTGCAAACATGCCAATATTTGTGACAAAAATAACGCAGATGAAAAGAATAAAGATCCCCGAGTGACTGGGATTAACATGTATAAAACTGTGTTAAACACAACCACAAGTCTTTATCCAGATCTTAGTAAAGGCACTGTTGCTGCAAAATGGATGCTCTGTTATGAATTCCGAGGTCTAGAAAGCTGAATGAAGAAAGATTGTAATAACGCTGAACGAGGCCCTTGTTTTAGTCAATCCTGGAACGTGTCTATTCATACCTGCTCTAACGTACAATTAGTGCTAAACTCAATTCTGATCATTAAAGAATTTGTCTCTTTTTCCAGCAGATTTACCAAAAAGAAATAACTTACCTCCACATGTGTGAGACACAGTGGGTAGAAAGGAATCAGTCTGTAGCGTATTTAAAAAATGTGAATAATATCGTTTCACAATGCTCACATTTTACAAGTGCTACCTTTAGCGTAACAGCAAAGACCGTTTTATGTGAAATCAGCTATGAAGAATTCATCGTAACTCTCTTGTGCCTTCCTGAGGTGCTGAGCCAAACATTACCTCTCAGAAGATTTTTCCGGAAAGATACTTTGTTAGCAAACCAATAGAGATCTAGTCGTATACTTTTTACGTTTCTAAATCAAAGAAAGAAAATGTGGTTGCACAATCCAGCCAGCTGTACATTGAAGCCAAAAATCCTGGCAGATTTTAAAGGAAACTCCATTAAAACACACAGGACCAAATATAGATAAGTAATAAGCTTAAGGCTGCACCATCGAATATGGAAATTGTTTTAGAGTGAATATCACTTTATCCCTGTCCTTAGCGCAATAAACACCGATCTAGAAAACAGATCCCCAAAGATATTCTGCGTCTCTACAATCTTAACACAGTTCTACCTAAAGTTTGCTCATGTTCAACAAGGTCCATGGGATGCATGAACTCTGGTTACAAGCCACTACAAAGTAATTTGGAAAGATGAAAATGATTACATTACTAATCTAAAGTCATAAATCAAGCTGTGGGTGGCGAAATGGAAAAGGGAAGATGAAACAAAATGCTTCTCCCAGGATATATTGTCAAATATATGCAGTTTCGCTCACCAGAAATTTTCCGTTTGGTTCGATTTTTAATATATACTTGTTTATTTGTTTTTATTTTGACTTTTGGCATGAAGAACTACTATAGTACCGAAGGTAACTTATAGATAAACTCAATGAGATGAACAGAAATGACATTTTTAAGCACAAAGAGTAATTACGATGATGTCACCGAGTTCTATGGTGGTTCCCAGGACATCACAGAAGGCGAGACGTTTTTCTTAAGAGGATGTGTCATCATCGTGTCGGCAGTCAATGCTTTTAAAGTAGTCCCATATTGGCTACAATGTTGGTAAGGAATTTATGTGGTAGGGCGCCCCATTGCCCCATTCCTCCACCAGTGCTGCTGATCACCGCTGCATGTCCGTTGATGCATGTGGATCAGCTGCAGTACGTCTCCCCAATGCATCCGACACGTGGTCGATGAGAAGTCGGTGGAATGGGCAAGCCAGTTCATTCGCCGAATATCGCCTCGTTCCAAGAACTCCACCACCTTAGCTGGTCGATGCAGTCGCGTATTGTCGTCTATAAAAATGAATTCATGCCCGAAGTCACTCCCCTAAAGGCACACATGGGGAAGGAGTACAGTGTCACAATAACACTGACCGAAGAGGGTAACATGTTCAAAGATTTGGAGGTCAGTAGGACCATGCAAAATTATGCCTTCCCCAACCGTATCACCAGGACAACGTAAAGCTTTATGTTCTACAGTATTTCTTGTGAATTACGTGTTCCCACCCCTCGCCACCTGAGGGTACGTGCAGAATCACTGCTCAGACTGAATCTGCTCCCATCCGAGATGATAAAGTGACCCCACCCCACGTTGGCTCATTCCCTGTGGTCTTGGCACCATCGAAAACTGTGCCATCGATACGTGGGTGTCAATGGAAGACAACGTGCTGGACGTAAGGAAAAGTGACCGCCCTCATGCAGTCGCCGTGACACTTTGAAACATTACGTGCGCTGAAGTCCTGTTAAATGTGGTTGCAGCTGCACCGTCTGTTTCACGTACGTCCCTTCTTGCCTGATGCACAATGTACCAGTCATCTCCAACTGCAGTTGACCGTGGTCGACCACCACCTCACCTTTGTGGGGCAGCGCCAATGATTCGCCACACTCACCATGCTCAACAGTGTTGAGCAATATCAAAATCCTGCGCCACACTCATCACATTTCGTCCTCCAAGTTTCACGATAACCCTTCCATGAGGGAAGTTATCCATATGTTGTCTCCAGACAGTTTTTTAATGCTCCCTGACTGACTCACACTCCGTCTGTTTACATTTCTTCAGCTGCCTCGTCGGACCAGCCCCATTTAGTGCTGTTGTTACATTGTCCTTATGAAATGTGACGTCCAACTTCACATTCACCACTTGGAACCCTCTTTCAACATGTTCCCACACTTTCAATCATTTTCGAAATGTAGTTTCTGTGTTATGTTACTTCACCTATCTCATCCTTAAGTTCCACAGAGGAGCGTAATTCTCTATATGTACATTATACATGTTTGGCATGCTTCGTATGTACCAACAGCTGATTTGCTACTACTTATGTTTTTATATGGAATTGTAAAGAGTAATTTAAGTGCGTAAACGCTGTGACCTGATTTCTTTACGTCACAGAAGACCACTGGCTTTATACGATGTGTACTTCAGAAAACATACCTTTCCTCTCCCGCCTCCCTCCCACCACCCTCTTCCTTTCAATAATCGTATCAATTTTTTTGTTTGTTACTCATGGTGTCTATGGATGGACGACAAACGAGATCCAGAAACATGGTTTTGCTCGCAATGGTTTCTCAGCCACCTCTTAATGAGTTTCAGTGCCGAGAAAAATCTATCTGGACATCGAAGATCACTGAAAGATATTTCTATGTCTGGTCGAAGTTTCGTCGAACAATGTTACTTAGCAGTGACACATCATGTGGAACTTACTCTCAACCTAAAGTTTTGCACGCCAGTGTAATATTAAAAGTATAAACGCTATTACTTTTATAAAAATGTATCCTACGTTACATTTTAGCCATTCAGTGTCAAAAAATATAATATAATATAATATTCTAAACTACCGTTTTATAAATCTTACTTATGCTTGCGGCTACTATAACGGTGTTATATCATTCTTGCTCTTTACACTGCACTTATTTGGAAGTATCTGCGTCAGATACATTGCTTTGCTAGTATAAGTAATATTTGTATTACATTTTTCTTGTAGAATATTCGTTTCAAAATGAGCATTTGCCGGCCGGTGTGGCCAAGCGGTTAAAGGCGCTACAGTCTGGAACCGCGTGACCGCTACGGTTGCAGGTTCGAATCCTGCCTCGGGCATGGATGAGTGTGATGTCCTTAGGTTAGTTAGGTTTAAGTAGTTCTAAGTTCTAGGGGACTGATGACCTTAGAAGTTAAGTCCCATAGTGCTCAGAGCCATTTGAACCATTTGAATGAGCATTTATGAACCAGACTGGCGGAAATGTGACTTTCAACGAATTAAGTACTACTGCTTTAAAAATATTTTGTACTCATTCCATTTTATCAGTTTTTAATTTGTTTAGTCGGTTTATGTCGAGAAAATGTTAACAGCGCTTGTAGTTCTCATGTTGACAACTATATATAAATGGAGCTACTAACTAAATGGGTTTGAATGCTGAACATTTCCATACATTTAAGACTTTCTTGCCTGGAAAACATCACCTTCTTACAGTTCTTCGATGTTTTAAGACTCAAAATTGCTTAAAATGTATTTTTCAATGATTTCATTCCTTAACTTTCAACGGGAGTGCCCCCGGATCTTCTTTCTCTTGCAGATGACCGTCCCTCACACAAAATACCATTAATCCGAAAACTATTTACATTTTGTATATAATGAAATATTGCGTTACAAGTTCAAATCAAATCCGAATGTTGCCTGTTATTGAGAAGAACTTATTTGCCTCATATAGAGTCCACAAAAAATTACCAAGGATGAAAACACACACCATGAAAGCATACAGACAAACGCCGTAATTCGATCATTTGCCGTAATTCGACAGCCACAGGGACGTCACCTAGGCAGCAAGCTTGTGAAATTAGTAAGGTGTCAGAGTAAATTTCTTTTTTCGAAAGAGTTGTAATGAAGGTCCATTGTCCCGTGATACTTCTCCTTACACTGATGGGAGTTACAATTCGTCTGTCACATGACTATGTAGTCATTGTGGTCATCCTAAAAACCATGTAGGATTTTAACGAGTGCACGCGACTGGTGCACACGAGGGCAGGGGAGTCCAACAGCTTGTAACACGACTAGCTCTTGTGAATTAGCTAAACACCGACAATGTTACTCCTATAACAGGGATTTGGAATTACAGTCAGCATGTGAAATTAGTAAAATGTCAGAGTAAATTTCGTTTTTCGAAAGAGTTGTAATGAAGGAAGCAATAGCAGAACCAACGAGACTCAAACCAAGATTCTATTGGTTACGAAGTAAACTTAAATTAAGTGAAAGAAAACTGTCGTAAGCCTTAGGCAAAGTTGAAGCTAGTACTAGTACTGTTCATAAAAGTGATTAACTGCTGGGAATGACTTCACTTGATATAAAATTTCTGTTTTGGGAATGAGGCAAGTGACTACAGCACGCACTAGGAAGCAATGTACTACTGGTATGACATGGAAAGCACTGAAGGAATATAAAGACAATTCGGCAGCAACTGTCTCTCACTAACATATATAATACATTAAAGCAGGAAAGTTAATGCTCATAACAAACATTTAATTAACTGTATCTGTTCTGATTATTATTTGTTTTATCAGGAAGCATTCGCTTATTTATACTGGTTAGATCACAAATGGCACTTGAGGTCCCAGAATCTACAATAGTTTGAACAGTTCCAGCCAGTTACTTAAGGTTATAGATGAATTACTGGACTTCATTACTATCGTCATTGTAGTATAGAACGGAAAACTAGCTCAAAAACTAGCATTAGGATCAAAAAGAATTTCTATCAGTAATCCAGACCAGAACTGAATATCTTAGTTAAAACAATACTGAAAACGTGTTTAACTGTAAATACGTAAAGAACAAACATTATTACAAACCTGTACGGTAATTACTCGTTCTCCTGGCCCCTCATGTTTATTAGCCATTAACTACCCTGGATTATCACAGCTTAATGACCGTTATGGCGTAACCACAAGCGCCGGAACGAAGAGGAAGAACGCAAGACCAGAGAAGGCGGTGAAGCGCTCTCAGTCAATAGCCCGCTGACAAGGAGCGCGCCACGACAGGAGCGATCTCTGCCAGATGTGAATATAAACTCTGCTCCTGCCAGCATCGGCCGGACATCAGTGGACAAGATTTGTAGAGTATTAACACGGCCCAGCAATCAGCTTGTAGTGATCCATACCAATTGCTGGTTTGGACACTGTGTATAACAAGGACTCAGATTTAAGTGGCATGTCGCCCATCGCTTGCGACACCTTTGTATATTGAAGTTAAGTATTATCAATCTGCTTTATAGAAATACAACTACTAATATTATTTGCTTGAACTGTTGTATAGCATTCTGAGAATTCAGCATCCTTTAGGCACTCTATACGAGACGAGTGGATCAGACCCAACAATGAGGGTAGTTTTCATGCTGGACTTAGATTTAGGTAAGAAGAACACGTAAGCAAAGCACTTTAGATCTTCTCTAGCAGCTTTACTTTCTTGAACTTTAACTGTCATTCTACTAAAAACAAATGGAACCGGTACTCACTGAATGGTAAACAGATCTGCTACTCCACAAAACCTTTCAAACTTCTTTGAACAACGCCATTGCTTTTCGGTTTAGTAAAATACTGTACACAGAAACATTTCAGCACTTGAAAATTAACCCTCCATTGGTAAATAACCAAGGATAAAATATTCGTTTTCTAAACGAAGTTTAAACAAAATATATTACTATTAGGAGAAGAAAACAAGTAACTGGTCCATGCTAGGGTGATTTTCTGTGGCTAATTAATAAAAAATGAAAAATAGTTATGGATCTAACGCTCTAAAAAGGTCTGAAAATTTTCTTCTCAGCGTCAAATTTCCGTAGCTAAGAGCCAACCAGTGTTTGAAATGAATAATATGCCAAAACTGATCCATATCCGAGGCTCTTCTTGCCTTATTCAGCACACAAAATGCGAACAGTCGCATACTAGCCACCGACTAACTTCCACTCTCTGTCACAAAGACACCCTGGCGTTCTACCGTCAATCCGCCTTTCTGTTCCGGCCAAGACAACGTCGCTGCTAAGGGACTTCCCTTCATCTATTACTTGATTAATGCATGAACGAGTTCTACAAGAACGCTTTCGTCGTTCCAGCACCTTTACGGAACTTTGCTTTTAAAATTACGTACAAACATGAACATAAATGGACATAAATTATCCCTCAAGCGGTACGGTGCTGGTCGGATCCGACCCAGCGGTTCAGTTTTCCCCCACACTGCTCTAGCCGCTCAGTGCAGGAAGTCGAGCCGGCCAGGAACCCTACTAGCCAGTCGCGTTCTGCCTATTGGAGGGACTGCAGTTATCGCGTAATTTACATTGGCTTGCTACGTGCATTCTGGGTAGTATCCGACCCGACTCTACCAGTAATGTTACTAATTATACTGTGCATCTTTTTCACAGTTGTTGTACGAGCATGGCTTGGAAACAACAGTTATACGCACCTGAGGCAGTTCTAGCTGTGTTACGCAGCCAGGAGGATCCTTCAGACCAAGAGGACAGTGAAACAGACCTGGAACAGTCTGTCTGAGAATCTAACGATGGAAGTCTTCTCAATAGTAATACAGAAGAAGATGTTTTCGACTGTGATCATGTGGGTAAGAAGTACAGGAGAGAAGAAGAAGGTACAGATGATAGAAATTTTGTGTTAGGTAGGGCCGAGCAAACAATCTGGATCGACAAGCCTTTACGTTCAAAATATCCACGAACGTCTTCTTCAAATGTGTTTGCTCACCTACCTGGACCAAAAAGGAAGGCACGAGGGATTACAGATGCAAACATATTACTTTCACTTCTTATCGCCGACGAAATGATAGGGAAAGGTGTTAGTCATACTAATAACGAAATAGAACACACAAAGCACAATTACAGGGAAACCAGCAATTCATTGTTACATCCGACAGACGTAACTGAGATAAAAGCTTTTATTGGTATCTTGTTTACCTGTGGAATCTTGAAGATTCTGGCTTATGCCAAGATGAAATGTTTCCCCAAACGATTTACATTGCTCCTACAAAACTTGAGATTTGATGATAAAGGTACTAGGGAGTCGAAAAAGGCTAAAGATAAATTTTCTGCGTTTCGGGAGATATGGATTACTTTCGTAAGTCATTGTTTGCAGCATTATACCCCGCAGAATGTCTGACGGTAGATGAAACATTACTGAATTTCCGCGGTCGGTGTCCCTTTAGAATGTTTATACCATCGAAATCTGATAAGTAAGGTCTAAAAATAATTTCATTGTGTGACCCCAGAACGTTCTATTTCATTTCAGGCGTCCCATATATTGGAAAAGAGCAAGCAAAGAACAAAGATAATCTATCCATAACAACTCAGTATGTTCTTAGATTTACGGACTCGCTGACAGGGAGCAATCGCAACATGACAGCTGATAACTGGTTCACTTCATATGAGCTGGCAGACAAATTGTCTGGGAAGAAACTTACGTTAGTCGGTACACTAACTAAAAATATCCATGTGGTCACTGGACCCCCATGAACCATGGACCTTGCCGTTGGTGGGGAGGCTTGCGTGCCTCAGCGATACAGATGGCCGTACCGTAGGTGCAACCACAATGGAGGGGTATCTGTTGAGAGGTCAGACAAACGTGTGGTTCCTGAAGAGGAGCAGCAGCCTTTTCAGTAGTTGCAGGGGCAACAGTCTGGATGATTGACTGATATGGCCTTGCAACACTAACCAAAACGGCCTTGCTGTGCTGGTACTGCGAACGGCTGAAAGCAAGGGGAAACTACAGCCGTAATTTTTCCCGAGGGCATGCAGCTTTACTGTATGGTTAAATGATGATGGCGTCCTCTTGGGTAAAATATTCCGGAGGTAAAATAGTCCCCCATTCGGATCTCCGGGCGGGGACTACTCAAGAGGAAGTCGTTGTCAGGAGAAAGAAAACTGGCGTTCTACGGATCGGAACGTGGAATGTCAGATCCCTTAATCGGGCAGGTAGGTTAGAAAATTTAAAAAGGGAAACGGATAGGTTGAAGTTAGATATAGTGGGAATTAGTGAAGTTCGGTGGCAGGAGGAACAAGACTTGGTCAGGTGACTACAGGGTTATAAATACAAAATCAAATAGGGGTAATGCAGGAGTAGGTTTAATAATGAATAAAAAATAGGAGTTCTGTCCCCAAAGGAACAAAAAGTGCTTGAAAAATGTTTTAAATATGCTCCTCCCCACCCTCCATCAGAAAAGCAACTGCCGGCCGAAGTGGCCGTGCGGTTAAAGGCGCTGCAGTCTGGAACCGCAAGACCGCTACGGTCGCAGGTTCGAATCCTGCCTTGGGCATGGATGTTTGTGATGTCCTTAGGTTAGTTAGGTTTAACTAGTTCTAAGTTCTAGGGGACTGATGACCTTAGCAGTTGAGTCCCATAGTGCTCAGAGCCATTTTAGAAAAGCAACTGGATGTTATGAAAGTTTATATTGAATATGCCTTAACGAAAGACACCACTGCAAAATATATAGTTGCCAATGCACTAAAGAACGAAACCAAATTCTTGTGTAACATCCCACGGTCTATTGACTTTCACACCCTCAAGTCCTTAAAACTGAAATTACAGCACCAAGGTATTGTTGCCACAAAATCTGATAAAGGCAACAGTATTGTGCTTTTGAACAAATGTGATTATGTGGATAAAGTTAATGATTTTCTGAATACCACAGCCTTCCAAGTCCTTCCTAAAGACCCTACTAAATTGTTCAAACAGGATGTTAAATACGCAGTCATTTCATACAAAAGCATATTCTCTGAATTTGAAGTAAAACTGTTAACTAATATGAACCCAGTGCCTCCTAGAATGTACGGGCTTCCTAAACTGTATAAACAAGATGTTCCTATTCGTCCAGTTGTATCATCATTCACTGCTCCATCTTACAAACTAGCCAGTAAACTTGATGTCCTCACCCCGTAGCTCACAAACATGCAGCTTTCCACTCAATGGTACACTGTCTCATATCTATCCCCATGCCCAGAGATGATTTTAAAGCAGAGTTAGATACAATAAAATTTATTGCCTCAGCCAATGGCTACAATCCAGTTCTTATTGACCCCATCTTGCACAGGAAACAAAAACTGAAAATTATACACCTCCTCTATGCCCCACGAGCTTCCCCATCCACTGTCTGCAAGAAATGGTGTACTCTACCATTTCTAGGTCAGGTATCACACACTGTAACCAAAGCACTGAAATCCGGCAAGTATAGGGTTTCCTACTATGTCAGGAACACTACAGCCCAGTGTGTTTCTAATAGCAAAGACAAGATCCAGTTATTAGCTAACAGTGGGGTATACAAAATTTTACACTGGTCAGTCAGGCAGAGACATATCAACTAGGCTGGCTGTACATAAATGCAGCTGGAGATTGTAGAATTCAGACTCTGCATTTGCTGAGCATGTACTGAGTAAGGGTCACAACTATCAGCCAGTGTCCCATGTACTTCACTTAGCAAACAAAGGCCATAAACTCAACCTGCTGGAAGCCCTGGAAATTAACAAACATCTTGCTCACAGTCCAGATCTCATCCTAATTGACCAGACACAGCTCAACACTTCCCCTCTCCTAAACTTCATATAATCATCTTTGTTGTTCATTACTTCCCACACTCTCTCTTCCAACATATTCCCATTTTCCTGTAGTCATTAAGTTGTTTTATTTGTTGCAGTTGTCTTTGTATTCCACATATGCTGTAGTTTCAATAGTTAAGGGTTTGCTTTTAACTTGTACTTGTATTACTGTCCATGTTTAACTCCCCTTGTAGTTGTCTCATCAAATACTGTTCATATTTTACTTTGCCCATTTATTTAATGTAAACTGGTATACAGCCACTGCCTTGATTATAATGTTAATGTTAAAATGCAGTACCACCACACTCTCAAACTGTAGGTTCCCTCAAACACCTCAATTTTAGTGCATTTACTAATTTCTGTTTATCTTATTGATATTGCTTAACTTCCTCATGTATTCTGTATTTACATTGACAACTGTCTCTTCTTTTTTAATTGTTTGTGTATCATTTTCCATGTTTCATATCTCTTGATGCAGCCTTGTCTAGTACTAATTTTATCTAATTTCATTAGTTTTGTTTATTAATAGAAACTGTTATGTCGGCATGCTATTCCTATTTTGTGCTGAAGGTTTTCCTGTCAACTCCATTGTTATTTATGTTTCTACTTCACTCTAAATGTGTTACTTCTCTTCCAATGTTGTCTGCTAACATTTAACTTCTTTGGTGATAATACTCAGTAAATGTCTGGAGATGGCCTTGTAAGCCGAAAACCGGTTAGCAATAAAAATAATATTGTAGAACAAAAGCAAACTGGTGCTTTTCATTTATTACTACCAACAGCATAGTGAACGCATTATTGTGGCCAAGATAGACACGAAGCTCATGCCTACTACGGTAGTACAAGTTTATATGCCAACTAGCTCTGCAGATAACGAAGAAATTGAAGAAATGTGTATGAGATAAATTATTCAGGTAGTGAAGGGAGACGAAAATTTAATAGTCATGGGTGACTGGAATTCGAGAGTAGGAAAAGGGAGAGAAGGAAACATAGTGGGTCAGTATGGATTAGGGGAGAGAAATGAAAGAGGAAGCCGTTTGGTAGAATTTTGCAAAAAAAAATGGTTCAAATGGCGCTGAGCACTATGGGACTCAACTTCTGAAGTTATTAGTCCCCTAGAACTTAGAACTAGTTAAACCTAACTAACCTAAGGACATGACACACATCCATGCCGGAGGCAGGATTCGAACCTGCGACTGTAACGGTCTCGCGGTTCCAGACTGCAGCGCCTAGAGCCGCACGGCCACTTCGGTCGGCAGAATCTTGCACAGAGCATAACTGAATCATAGCTAACACTTGGTTCAAGAATCATAAAAGACGGTTGAATACTGGAAGAATCCTGGAGATACTAGAAGGTATCAGATAGATTATATAATGGTAAGACAGAGATTTAGGAACCAGGTTTTAAATTGTAAGACATTTCCATGGGAAGATGTGGACTCTGACCACAATCTATTAGTTATGAACTGAAGATTAAAACTGAAGAAACTGCAAAAAGGTGGGAATTTAAGGAGATGGGACATGGATAAACTGACTAAACCAGACGTTGTACAGAGTTTCAGGGAGAGCATAAGGGAACAATTGACAGGAATGGGGGAAAGAAATACAGAAGAAGAAGAATGGGTAGCTCTGGGGGATGAAGTCGTGAAGGCAGCAGAGGATCAAGTAGGTAAAAAGACGAGGGCTACTAGAAATCCTTGGGTAACAGAAGAAATATTGAATTTAATTGATGAAAGGAGAAAATATAAAAACGTAGTAAATGGAGTAGGCGAAAGGGAATACAAACGTCTCAAAAATGAGATCGACAGGAAGTGCAAAATGGGTAAGCAGGGATGGCTAGAGGACAAATGTAAGGATGTAGAGGCTTATCTCACTAGGAGTAAGATAGAAACTGCCTACAGGAAAATTAAAAAGACCTTTGGAGAAAAGAGAGCCACTTGTATGAATATCCAGAGCTCAGATGGAAACCCAGTTCTAAGCAAAGAAGGGAATGCAGAAAGGTGGAAGTAGTAAATAGAGGGTCTATACAAGGGCGATGTGCTTGAGGACAATGCTATGGAAATGGAAGAGGATTTAGATGAAGATGAAATGGGAGATACGATACTGCGTAAAGAGTTTGACAGAGCACTGAAAGAGCTGAGTCGAAACAAGGCCCCGGGAGTAGACAACATTCCATTGGGACTACTGACGGCCTTGGGAGAGCCAGTCCTGACAAAACTCTACCATCTGGTGAGCAAGATGTATGAGACAGGCGAAATACCCTCAGACTTCGAGAAGAATATAATTATTCCAATCCAAAAGAAAGCAGGTGTTGACAGATGTGAAAATTACCGAACTGTCAGTTTAATAAGTCACAGCTGCAAAATTCTAACCCGAATTCTATACAGAGGAATGGAAAAACTGGCTGAAGCCGACCTCGGCAAGGATCAGTTTGGATTCCGCAGAAATGTTAGAACACGTGAGGCAACACTGACCCTACGACTTATCTTAGAAAATAGATTAAGGAAAGGCAAACCTTCATTTCTAGCATTTGTGGACTTAGAGTAAGCTTTTGACAATCTTGACTGGAATACTCTCTTTCAAATGGCAGGGGTAAAATACAGGGAGCGAAAGGCTACTTACAATTTGTACAGAAGCCAGATGGCAGTTATAAGAGTCGAGGGACATGAAAGGGAAGCAGCAGTTGGAAAGGGAGTGAGACATGGTCGTAGCCTGTCCTCGATGTTATTCAATCTGTATATTGAGCAAGCAGTAAATAAAACAAAAGAAAAATTCGGAGTGGGTATTAAAGTCCATGGAGAAGAAATAAAAACGTTGAGGTTCGCCGATGACATTGTAATTCTGTCAGAGGCAGCAAAGGACTTGGAGGAGCAGTTGAACGGAATGGACAGTGTCTTGAACGGAGGGTATAAGACGAACATCAACAAAATCGTAACGAGGATAATGGAATGTAGTCGAATTAAGTCGGGTGATGCTGAGGGAATTAGATTAGGAAATGAGACACTTAAAGTAGCAAAGGAGTTTTGCCATTTGCGGAGCAAAATAACTGATGATTGTCGAAGAAGAGAGAATATAAAATGTAGACTGGCAATGGCAAGGAAAGCGTTATGAAGAATAGAAATTTGTTAACATCGAGTATTCATTTAAGTGTCAGGAAGTCGTTTCTGAAAGTATTTGTATGGAGTGTAGCCATGCATGGAAGTGGAACATGGACGATAAATAGTTTGGACAAGAAGAGAATACAAGCTTTCGAAATGTTTTGCTACAGAAGAATGTTGAAGGTTAGATGGGGAGATCACATAACTAATGAGGAGGTATTGAATAGAATTGGGGAGAAGAGCAGTTTGTGGCACAACTTGACAAGAAGAAGGGACCGGTTGGTAGGACATGTTCTGAGGCATCAAGGGATCACAAATTTAGCATTGGAGGGCAGCGTGGAGAGTAAAAATCGTAGAGGGATACCAAGAGATGAATACACTAAGCAGATTCAGAAGGATGTAGGTTGCAGTAAGTACTGGGAGATGAAGAAGCTTGCACAGGATAGAGTAGCATTATGAGCTGAATCAAACCAGTCTCACGACTGAAGACAACAACAACAACAACAACACCGGACCCAGCCGGAACCGTAAAGTTCGTTTATCAAGGGAATATAATGTTGCTTTCTTTCACACCTGCAAAGAATAATAAAGTTATCCTAGTGTCAACCAAGCACCACAGAGGAACAATAAGTTATGAATGGAGAAAACCAGAGATTGTTGAATTCTATAACTTAACAAAAGGTAGAGTGGACGTGTTAGACAAACAATGCAAACCAATGAAAATCCCGAAGGTGGTTCAAATGGTTCAAATGGCTTTGAGCAGTATGGGACTTAATTTCTGAGGTCATCAGTCCCCTAGAACTTAGAACTACTTAAACCTAACTAACCTAAGGACATCACACACATCCGTGCCCGACGCAGGATTCGAACCTGCGACCGTAGCGGTCGCGTGGTTCCAGACTGTAGCGCCTAGAACCGCTCGGCCACTTCGGCCGGCCCCCGAAGGTGGCCGTTGAGATACTTCTTCGGAATGTTTGACATTGCAGCTGTGAGCAGTTTCGTATTATTCAAATATTATACGAATAAGATTCATTGCCAGTACGTGCACGGGCCACGTTCCTAAAAATTCTCGCGTTGGGCTTGACCACACACCTGATGGAAAAAAAATGCTCAACCCACGTATTTTGAGAAATCTTCGTATGACAATTAACATGGAGTTAGGAAAAGAAGAGGATCAATCCACTACCACACACAATCAGAATTTGCGTACAAAACGAGGAACATGTAACTTGCGTGATCCTTCGAACGACAGAAAGGGAAATGAAAATTGTGTAGAATGAAATTCATACGTATGTGGTGAGCATAAAAGAGTATTGTGTGTTAGGAGTTTGACTGATTATTGTATTGAGGAAACAGATACATGATACGCCCTTCTATTTATGGAAAAATTTCATTTCTACTTTATATTACATCGTGTTTCGTCAAAAAAGACAGCAATTGGGTTTCATTTTGTGTAGGATCTTTGACTTCGATTTGACGGCCACTAAGAGCTAATGGTTATCTGTTACGTCTACAAAAATGATTTTTGTCATGTAGTATGCTATCATTAAACTCTATTCTTCAATAACAATACTGTGTATCTATATGCACACAAACCCCATCGAAGACGGAGCGGGTGGGATTCGACCCGACCGTACCATCCATTTCATCTCCAATCACCGTACCGTTTGAGGGTTATTAACAAAACATTTACATAGATGTTACATCAGATTAACTGGTGATGCAGAGATCACATTAATCATAAGCAAACAACTCGATAATTATATTGAAAGCCAAGTGATGTACCGTGAGTTAGGTGTCATCAGAAGAAAGATATCCACATTCAGATGTCTGGAGCATCGGGAAATGCCGGCACGGATAACGTTGTTGCGGTTGATGCTTTAGTAGATAGAGGTACGTTGAGAGTTGTATGCTCAACGAGACACAAGTTCCGTTACAGCGTATATAATCACGAACGATACATCAGTATGCGAAGGCACCGAGGCGAAAATCGTTGGCATACATGTATAGAACCTTGAGCCTGGTATGGGATGCCATAGATAACACGGCACGATCAACTCTGGCTCGCGTAATCAGTAAATTGGACATTAAAAATGGTTCAAATAGCTCTGAGCACTATGGGATTTAACATCTGAGTTCATCAGTCCTCTAGAACTTAAAACTAACTAACCTAAGGACATCAGGAGGCAGGATTCGAACCTGCGACCGTAACGGTCGCACGGTTCCCTACTGAAGCGCCTAGAACCGCTCGGCCACACCGGCATGCAGTTGGGCAGAAATCGTAGCATTTTTGGTGTGATAAGGTCTGATTTGTTGGACTAAACAGTTAAGTGACGTACCTTCTATCATAATTCCCTTTCAGGGAAACAAATATCCGTATGGGCGATACGATGAAGTCTGTAGAATTACGAACAGCCAGCACAGTTACCATTGTTAAGGAATCCCCTGGCACCAGAGAACGAACATTGCCAAATTGCATACATCAGCGTCATATTGATTCACCACCTGGATTAACGACCTGGAGTTCCACTGATTGGACAGTTCGATCACTTGTGATACGCATAGCGGGTAGCTTCGACAGCAGGCATTACATCTCTGTTGCTGGATCCTATCTTCGCAGCGTCTGTGTTCTTTTCTTCCAACACGACAACACAATACCGCCAGTTGCCTGTGCTTTACTGGAGAGTCATTCTATCGTTACGGCCACCAAATTAGTACAATTTACACAGAAATATTAACATGAAAATAAAAAATATTTATGCCTGAATATGGTCACATATGCAGTGGAGGTTTCATGAGGCAATCTTCGTTGACTGTAGCATCAGTTAGTGTTACTGACACAACAAGTCTTCACTTTTCATTGAACAACCCTTCACTATTTCGATGCTGAGGGCCTTCGCCTGCTGCTCTTGTAAACAATTTCTCCAGATCTCTCACCGACTCGTAACTTTCGGTGATGGGTTGCAGAGAGGCCGGAACCCCACTAGTTTCCAGCCACAACCACGGATGAAGCAGCATCAACTAAGGAAAAATGGTTCTGAGCACTATGTGACTTCACTTCTGAGGTCATCAGTCCCCTAGAACTTAGAACTACTCAAACCTAACTAATCTAAGGACATCACACACACCCATGCCCGAGGCAGGATTCCAACCTGCGACGGTAGCGGTCGCGCGGTTCCAGACTGCAGCACGTAGAACTGCTCGGCCACCCAGGCCGGCATTAACTGAGGATCTCGCAGTATTATCCAAGCTCAGTTGGGCTCGACGCCCAGCCGGATTGGACCTGTCGTAGCTTCAGAGTTGGCAGGTTTTTCTAGACCATGACCTAGACACAGAATAACATCTCGAACAGATAACACTTCCTCCAGGAACTAACGCAGCCAGCAGTATTGCCAGTTTATGCATACAGTCGGACTTCGAGTATTACCAGCACGGTCACGTTATTTGTCCCATGTCACGATCGGTGCGGTCTTTGACTCCGTGGCAACCAGCTAACGGCCAGGTTTCTTGTAAAATAGTTTACATTTAAAATCAGTTTGTTTCATATGCTATTGACAAAGTAATTTTTACTTAGATCTCTACATTTATGTGCAGTGATATGTGATACGTATCGGTATGTCTGTGGTGGTTATAAAAGCCATTGATTTCAACAGGTAACTGGACAATGAGACTAACTGCTTTCAGATCTTCAGCGAAAAAGTTTACAAATATGTTTGATGAGACCACTGATACAGCTGGACATCAATAAATTAGTTGCATAATCTTAATATACAGTTTTCTTAGTTCCATGGACGGATATGAAATATGAAATATCCGATGTATTTTAAGATCCCTTCCACTAATGGTCGCATGCTGGGATTTCCACTTGTGATTAAATATCAGTGTCATTGTCAGCGGCACATCAAGAGGCCAGTTAGATCAACAGTAACGAGTCCATAATACAATCTGTTCCAAATATCTCGATGTTTGTCGATGATCTACACAAGCAATCATGTTGCGACTGAGGAAACGCCAAAGCGACAAATATTGTCCGATCAAAAGTACACGTACACCTTATAGTGGACATTTATACGCGCTGTTTCCACCCTTCGCCTTTGTGACGGCCTGAAATCTGCTGGGAAACCTTAAAAGAGATATCTGAAAGTTGTAACCTCTCCACAGAAATTTTAAAGACAGAAATAATAAATGAATGGGAGCCAAACGTAACCTCCCTAGCAATTAAATTTAATGACAATAAAAATGAGAATCGCAATCTGACTCAAATATAAATTCCTCACAAAAAATTAAAGTCTATTCAGTGATAAGAAATCTCAGTGACAATGAAAATTCAATTACACCGAAATATCGGTCTTTGGCCCTGTCTAAAACAATCAGAATTAAAGTCTTACCTCATTGTAACTGGTAGTCAAATTTCTGCTCTTATTCTTGCGCACGTCTTGGAGGAACTGCATTGCAAATAATAATATTCCTTTTTTTTGTGATTTTACTGAAATTTTTCTTCAAAGAAGTGGAATGAAATGGGAAGTGCAACGAAATCTTTAGTTCAATAAAAAATAAAATTTTTGAAAAAATGCTTTTGAAATAAAAATTATTATTTGGGGCACTCGTTAAAAATTAATTACAATAAATAAACTTTACATTATCTGATCATTACCTTAATTAATAATATACCTCATTCAGCCTCTTGACCAGAATGCCGACAGCCTACATCACACAACCGCACTGGGCTGCTACCACTGACCGACCGCTCTGCATGACGACTACTAGCGTACCGCTCGCAACTGAACTGCACGACTACTACTGACAGAGTACTCCACGCAACTAAACAGAGCTACTGACTGAGAACCGCTCGCAACACTCGCGCGGTCAAGCGCATACTCTCTGGTCAGAGACGCTGCAATGCCTCGCCATCGCTGCTACGTTACATACGTGTTTCATAACCCTCCACTGGGGGGGGCAAAAATTTGGCAGCGATGGTGAGTCATTTGGACTTGCCAAGTGCGGCAAAATTTTTCTTTAATTAACAAACTTCTACAATTTACAGAATATTTAGATGTAGTACATGAATTAAATGTTGTGCACACGCACTAAGTACAAAATATATCAGAGAAAGACAAAATGTGAGTACAAAACATAGTAGCAAATCAGAAAAATGTATATACAAATTATTTGACAGATAACAAAGTGCACAGGCACTGAAAAAATTCATTAGCATATTCAGAACAAATAAACAGACTGGCAAAAAATATTATGTTGACAAGTGACATGAGTGCACATGCACTGCGGTTGAGAACATATCAGTAAATGATGAAATGTATCTACAATTAGTAACAAATGACATAAGTGCATACGCATTGAAGTATTGAATATACAGAATAGTACAAATCATATTGAAAAATGAGAAAAGTGCACAGGCACTGAAGTTCAGTAGAAAACATATTAACATCTAACATAAGTGCACATGCACTGTAGTTCAGAACATATCATTAAAATAAAAATGTATATACAATATAAAAGACAAGAGTGTACATATACTGTACTTCAGAACAAATCAAAAAAATGTCTTTAGCATTTTCGCAATAAATAAACATAATGGCAAAAAAAAAAAAATCACATCGACAAGTGACATAAGTGTACTCGCACTGGAGTTCAGCGAATTGAAAAAAACTGTATAGCCATGAACATAAATGATGTTAGCAAAAATGATTTTCACTATGTGACAAGAATTAGGATAGGAAAGGGAAGGATTGCATCATGGTTGTAGCACTTTAGATTGCACACAGCTGTTCTGAAAGTCCATATCTTTCCACAGAAGTACAACACCAAGTGACACAACTTGAAGTTCTTTTCCCATCAGAATTTATCAGTGTAGCCAAGACACTGAACTGTCATAGTAATGTTCCATGTTTTCAGTTTGGCAGTACATTAGGTACACCAAACAGTGGGACCATAATAACGTCTTCATCGCTCACGGTGGTGGACAGCATGTCGTGTCAACACCACGCTCTTACAAGGCACACCAACGTAGAATTAGTGCAAAACCAAAGATAGTGCTCCATGATCACTAGGATAAACAGGACAAATGGACATTGCAGTAATTCAGGGTAGTTAGCTTATGAGGAGAAAGACATTATGTCACATAATATTGACAGTTACAGTCTTCATTAATAGTTTGCGGCATTCATAGCCCAGTTATTGAACATTTCTGTACCAAGTATGTAGTATTACAGAAAAATGTTCATGAATTGTTTTACATAGAATCAGTAACCTTCTTTTCCTAGTTACAAAGTATAGCATGGTTAATTAATCATTTGTCATTCCAATAGTATTAATCATTAGCCTTTTCCTAATTACAAAGCATTATTAAACAGTCACATTCCTTTCCAGTTACAAAGTATGGCATCGTTAATTAATTATTTGTCATTCCAATATAGTAAGAATTATTAGCCTTCTCCTAATTACAAAGCATTATTAAACAGTAATTAAGATTCATTAGCCTTCTAATTACAAAGCATGGCATCATTTGTCATTTCAATATAGTAAGAATCATATTCTTTTCCAGTTACAAAGTATGGCATAGTTAATTAATTATTTGTCAGTTAATTAATCATTTGTCATTCCAATTCCTAGTTACAAAGTATAGCATAGTCTTTTCCTAATTACAAAGCATTATGAAACAATCGCATTCTTTTCCAGTTACAAAGTATCAACACTGAAAACAAGAGCTAATTAATGGCATAATTAATAACAAATCATCGGGTGACATTAATTATTGGCACTCAGTGGCCAGCAAGTATTGAATAGAGTAAAACATTGTTCATCATTCAGTATTACTCAGATCATTACAAAGTCAATATTAAAATCAGTTAATTACAGTCATAGCATTAATAATCATGGGCATTATAAGTAGTCTCATTACAATAAACAGTGGCAGTTATTAGCTAGTGACAAAGCATTATTTTATATATATATATATATTTTTTTTTGTCTCATTAAGAAGCCATTACTGAAGTGACATACTATTCAGAGCTAATCAGCATTACTCAGAACTTTCTCAAACTGGTATCACTATTTGGGACTGGTAATACATTTTTTTTTTGTTATCAATGCATTGCATTGGGATCGATAATTAATTGCTGAGGCATAACACTATTTGCTTTTGACCTATTGCTGCAAATGAGGATAGGTAACGTCATTCGTCATGAGTCAGCTGTAGCAAGGTTATGTAACAAGGCAGTATATGTGATCACATTTATAAATGATAAACACAAATGGGTAAAAAAAAAATGCAAGTACAAGAACAGGTATAATAACTAACAGGTTTAGTAAGTATCATGAAAAGCTTCTCCTGGAAAAAATACAAAATGGATTATTGACCTGAAAGAAGAAACGCACACTATGCTGAAAAGTAGTGAACTTCGAATTAACAGGTAGTGAAATGTGTATAAAAATGTGTTCCATAGCTGTCCTTTCCAAAACTTTCCGTCATCCTACTATGCAATATAACACCTGCTGTCAAAACAAACTGCAACAAATACTTAAATAACTACATAGCCTAAATATAACATCAACATTATCCTCATCTGTGAAGAGGAAAAAAAAAAAATTCATTATCAATCACTTCATTATCCACATTATCATAACTTCATTATTATCATCACCTGTAAAGAAAAACTTCATTATTCATAATACCATATCCTTCATCATTATTCATCAGTATTCATTATCATCTGCAAAAAATCACTTCATTACTCATTATACAACTATTCCTTATCTCTAGCATATTTCATCACTAAAACTAAGATGTGTAGTTCTCTCTGACAGCCTGCATCAATTACCTTGTATTCTGAAAGAAAAAATTAGTTAAGACTGCTATTCTACGATGAGTATAGTATATTCTTGTTAATGCCTGCCAATCCTGATCCATTTACTCTTCCTCATAAAGTTATTGCATCTTCTTTCGTTTATTCCGTAGGTGAAATTCCCATTTCTGTTTAATTTATTTCTTACACGCATCATTTCTTTCTGAAATTGATGAACAGAGATTAACGTCCTGCATTTAAATCATATACCCCCTAAATAATGACTGGTTTATGGTGACACAATTAACCATACAGCATAACATGACAGAAAACGTAATATGTCAAAGACATTGACAGTGTTCGAAGCCAAAATGTACAGAGAATATCACAATGCAGCAGCAAAATGTAAAACAGTCACGATGTTGAGATGTCATAAGGCAAAAAAAAATGTCAAAGTCACTGGTGTGTTATATCTTAACTATTTCACAGTGCATACAAACAAAACTGAAAGCAATCATACATAAAAAAATGGAAAATGTGCACGGTCTGATGTGTAACGACAAGAAAAGCGACCTGCTAACCTTACCTTGTCGGGCACTTGCCAAGAAAAAATACGATAATCATCAGTAATTAGTCAGGTGAAATAATTGCATTAGTAAATGACATCATAGTGTGTTGAATCATAAAGTGTCTTCACTCAATAAACGGTTTAATGTTTGAGATATGGTGGTTGCCTTTCGATTTTCTGGTTCTCAAAGTTTCGACGTGTACAACATTGGGGTGAGGGATGCTGCGAATCCGATATGGACCTGCGTATAGAAGTTCAAATTTGCTGCACTTACCTTTTAATTTACTGGATAAATAGTGTGTACGTACTAATATCTTCTGTCCAACGTGAAAGTCTCGGCGTCTACAAACCTGTTTTTGCTGTCTTCTCCGGCGCTCTGCGGCACGTTTGATGTTGTTCAGCGCAATGTCAATCATTTCGTGGTGTCTTAGTCGACGACATTTAGGGAAGTTTACTAATTCTTTAATTTTGTTTGGTGGTTCAACGTTTTTCAGTATAACAGACGGAGATAGCATAGTGGATTCATTTGGAATGGAATTAATTACATCTTGGAATGAGAGTATGTGTGTATCCCAATCAATATGTCTTTTGTGGCAGTATATTCGGCACAGCTTACCAATTTCTTTCATTAATCTTTCACAGGGGTTCGAAGAAGCGTGGTACCTGGATATATAAATCGGAGAAATGTTTCTAGCTCGTAACATGCGCGTCCATGTACTAGAACGAAATTGAGATCCATTGTCAGAAATTACTTTCATCACATGCCCTACATGAGATAGAAAATGTTTTACAAATGCCTTCGAAACAGTTTTGGCAGTAGCTTTGCGTAATGGAGTGAAAGTAACAAATTTTGAAGTGAGCTCAACAGCGACAAAGATGTAGCAAAAACCTCTGTTAGTTCTCGGAATCGGACCAAAAATATCTACTGCGGCCATGTGTCTTAATTTAACAGGTACAATGGGATATAAAGGAGGAATATGTGAAGTGGTGTCTGATTTAGCTTTCTGGCAAATTTTACAAGACGCTAAAACTCGTCGTATACGTTTCTCCATGTTGGTAAAATAACAGTTCTGTCTCAGTATAAGAAAACATTTTCGTGCTCCGTAATGTGCGTAACTTAAATGAGTGTACCAAATTAATTTGTTAACCAGTTCGTCAGGAATGCATAATAACCAACTGTTGCTGTCAGGATGAGAGCGGCGAAACAGAATGTCATTGCGTACTGTGTAGTGGTTCCTAATCGTAACATTATTCTTATCTTGCCAAAGGTGTTTAATTTCTTTCCACACATTGTCTTTATTTTGTTCTTGTGCTATGTCCTGTAATGACGATGAAATAAAATTTTCAAATGCAACTTGCTGAATGTACATGACACTGAAATTTGTTTTGCAGAAGTTGGTTGCTACGTCTTGCTGATTGTTGCCGAGAGAACGCGATAGTGCGTCTGCTATAACATTTTGTGTACCGGGAATGTGGACAATCGTAAAATTAAATTCTTGTAATATATTTTTTCAATCTACTTAACCTGTCGTGAGTAAATTTAGCTGAAAGCAAAAATTGTATAGCTCTATGGTCTGTGTAAACGGTAGTATGTCTGCCATAAAGAAAGTGCCGAAATCTCGTAAAAGCCCATACAACACATAATGTTTCCAATTCTGTAACGGAGTAATTTCGCTCAGCAGGTGACAGAATGCGACTTGCGAATGCGATATTTTTAATTACTATTGAACCATCTTCTTCAATTTCCTGGAAAATGTGTACGCCTAAAGCGGTGTTGGAACTGTCAGTGGCAATGGAAAAATTTCTAGTAAGATCTGCGTGCGATAAAAGTGGTGCATTCAACAGAGCATGTTTCAAATAACATTCTCGTGAGCAAAATTCTGCGTGTCAAAAGTAATGTTTGCGTTACTGTAATATGCAATCTGTGCTGTATCTGGTTAAAATCTATCGTATGTGTTATTATTTACGGGAGAATGTTGTGGCATATCCACTATATGAACTGTTCTGTTATTTCTTACTGACGTGTTACGCTATAGATGACACCTATTGTCTGTTTCATTCATCATAATATGTTGTTGCTGCTCATAAGATCGACTGTTATTAAATGTACGCTGAAAATTGTGCTCGTTATTTTTACGTCTGTCATGATAGTAATTTCTATACGGCGCATTGCGATACGAGTTGAAATAGAGTGTTGTCTGTACGTAGTTATTTCTTTGCTGCCATGCGTTACTATTTGTTGGAGCTGGGACTATACGTGCACGCGGCGAAACATTAAAGTTTGGTTGACCTTGTAGACTGCATTGTTGGTTAGCTATGCTAAGCGGCTGACTTTCATGCTGTTGTGGTGAAAAAGTCTATTGTTACCAAAAATGTGGTTGCTGTTAATTTTACACATACTGATGATTACGATTTTATCTGTAATTAAAATTACGCTGGTTTTGGAGTGCCTAAAGAATGTTGTCACTTTCAGTAAAAATTTGTCACATTGGGTTTTCATTACATATTCTTAATCCTAGATAGAGCAATAGTTAAAGAGCTGTTTGGATAGATATAAAGGATAGTAGAAGAGAAGGCAGTAGTGCAGAAAACTAAAGTTGAAACAGCACTACTACAGCTCGGGGCCCTATGCTCGCTACGGCACATATTCATTAAAGCGTAATGAATCCCCTGAGGTCAATTACGCACCGCAAATAAATTTTAGCTTTAGCGTTGCAGGCAATGGCGGTAAAATTCCAAAACCAAATTGTTGTAACCATGTTAATTCAAATTTCTGCATAATAGATAATGCTGATGAAAATACAATAGCAAATTGTCGCCTCAGATTCAAAGCTAGTTTCTCCATTACAGATAATAGCGGTGAAAGTACAAAAACAAATTGTCGTATATAGCTCAAAGCGTGTAAATTCTTTACATTTTCTTACAAATACAAATTGCTTATTATCAACGCTCTCGTCACTGAATTTGAGAACACGTTCAGGTTTGTGTGTGAATCTGTTCGTCTGTGTCGTTTCGTACTTCAAGTTGCGTAGCTTTTCATATTTTAAGTCGCGTGGCTTTTCGGATTTTACGTCTCGTAGTCTCTGTAAATTGCTCACATTATACGCGCTGCGTAAGTCTGACAAATGTTCGCTAAGTGGCGTCTGCTGTGATGTGTTATTAACTGAGATGCTTTTCATCTCTGTTACTTCTTGTTGTAAACTCGATAACTTCCTACGCAACGTGTTATTAGACGAATCGATCTCATTAATTGACTGCTGTAAATTTTGAAATTCAGGTGTTTGGTTAAATGAAACCGGTGCAGTATCATCTGATTTATTGTCATTAGTATTTTCGATAACATCAATACGACTGGCCAATTCATCACATTTTTCAGTCAGTATTTTAACCTGATCATCGGTTTTAGAATCAGACGCATTAATCTGTTTTTGCAACTTACGTTTAGTTTCGCTCAGTTTTTTAACATCAGCTTTGATGACATCGCAATCCTGTGTTAGTTCTAATTGTTCGAATCTGTCTGTCACTGTTTGAATATTTACTGTGTGTGTATCTGTTTTTGATTTAAGATCAGAAATTTCATCCCGTAATTCCGCGTTCAATTGTTCTATGGTATTAATTTTGTCGGACACTGCAGTAATATTATTGTCTACATACGTCTTCGCCTTCGCGAACATTTTACGTTTGTCCTCTTGTCTTTGTGCAGTGATTGTTTCCATGACTTGTCGTTTTACTTTGTTTTCATCTTGAATAAATTTGCGGAAACGCGTATCACTGTTTTGTATGTGAAGATTCAAGCGTTCGTCAATCTGAGTGTTCTGTTGGTCGAATTTCGCGTCTATCTTTGCGTCCACTGTGCGCGAAAGTTCTACCGTCATTGCTTTAAACTCGTCCCGTAATTGTGTAGCTTTTTCAGAGCATTGTTTAGCGACTCCGCTAATTTCTTCTCTGAGTGTTTCTGTTGCGGCTGTCTGCATTTCCCTTAATTCTTGCGCAACAGACTTAATTTCTTCGCTATTTTTTGTGAACAACCCTCAATTTCCACGCGCAACTGTTCCTTAGTGTCATGGCACTGCGCGGCAACGGCTCTAATTTGTTCGCAAAGCTGTCTGGAATTGTCGTCTAATTTTTCATTAAGCTGTTTGTTCTGTTCCCTAAGTTGTTTGAGATCTTCGGCATTATTGTCAAGTTTTTCGTTCTGTTGTTTGACCTGTTCACTGAGTTGTTTAAAATCTTCACTTTGTTTGTCTAATTTTTTGTTCTGTTCACTAAATTGTTGTTGTAGCAATGTTGCCATAATTTGTTCAAAGTCAGAACTAACGTATATACTATCTGTACTGTTTAGTGGTGGATCTGGAACTGTCTCGCTTTCCGTGACCATTTGGTCATTCTGTAATTTACAAAAACGTTTATCAGTCGGATGTACATTGTCAGACACTGTTCCGGAATTAAATAAATCCGTCCTACTTTGTGTGATCTGTTCATTTTCATTAGACAAATTTGTCTGTTCGTCACGTGAATTTAGTAAATCGGTTGTGTTAGGCTGGGCAGCGCTCATTACAAGAGAGCGTCCCGCGTCATCGATTGTCGTCAAATCAACAGAGGACATAACCGAGTTCGTTTGTTCATCATTAAGACAAAAGTCATCATTAGTGGTTGTAATGCACTGATTGTTAGTGAACGCAGGATTGTCATCATTACACTGCCTGTCACATGTCATATCGGTAAAGTTGTTGAAATCGGTAGTTTCGTTCGTAATACCTCGCGATACACTATTCACAGTCTTTCGCGGCATTTTTTACAACAGTCAATTATTCACAAAACAAATAATCACAAATGCAAAAGCAACACACGATTACAACAGAGCAAAGAATTGCCGTTGATCTGTGGAAAGAGAGTCACAAAATTAGTAAAAGCGTTGCGCCAAATCCTAATTATATCTAAACAAATAAGAGCAGATATCTGACTGTCTTTCAAAAGATTCTCAACGAAATACGATCCTGGACTGGGTGTCGCCAAGTGTAACCTCCCCACAATAATTCACAAGACAATATTATATAGAAATCCTAATGGACATTGCGCTAAGTGTAACCTCTCCACTGAAATTTTAAAGACAGAAATAATAAATGAATGGGAGCCAAACGTAACCTCCCTAGCAATTAAATTTAATGACAATAAAAATGAGAATCGCAATCTGACTCAAATATAAATTCCTCACAAAAAATTAAAGTCTATTCAGTGATAAGAAATCTCAGTGACAATGAAAATTCAATTACACCGAAATATCGGTCTTTGGCCCTGTCTAAAACAATCAGAATTAAAGTCTTACCTCATTGTAACTGGTAGTCAAATTTCTGCTCTTATTCTTGCGCACGTCTTGGAGGAACTGCATTGCAAATAATAATATTCCTTTTTTTTGTGATTTTACTGAAATTTTTCTTCAAAGAAGTGGAATGAAATGGGAAGTGCAACGAAATCTTTAATTCAATAAAAAATTAAATTTTTGAAAAAATGCTTTTGAAATAAAAATTATTATTGGGGGCACTTGTTAAAAATTAATTACGATAAATAAACTTTACATTATCTGATCATTACCTTAATTAATAATATACCTCATTCAGCCTCTTGACCAGAATGCCGACAGCCTACATCACACAACCGCACTGGGCTGCTACCACTGACCGACCGCTCTGCATGACGACTACTAGCGTACCGCTCGCAACTGAACTGCACGACTACTACTGACAGAGTACTCCACGCAACTAAACAGAGCTACTGACTGAGAACCGCTCGCAACACTCGCGCGGTCAAGCGCATACTCTCTGGTCAGAGACGCTGCAATGCCTCGCCATCGCTGCTACGTTACATACGTGTTTCAAAGTCTATGGAGGAACGGCAGATTATTCTTCATCAAGAGCCGGACGCAGAGATGGCGGTGTTGTTGGATGCTGGGGTCTGGAGCTCTGAAGTAACCTCAAATATGTTTCATTGCGTTCAGATCCGATCTCTGAGCAGGGTAGACCACGTCAGGATTGTTGTTGTCAACCAGCAATTGCCTCACAGATGGTGCTTTAAGACGGGTGACGTTGTCATGCTGATACAATCATCGTATCAGAACTGTTTTTCAAATGGGTTCATACACATCGCATTTAACATATGCTTAATTGAAATAAGGGGATCACACCCTAACACCCCCATCGCGTAACGCCCTCTCTGTACTTCTGTTCACACTATACCTAATGGCAGATAACGTCCTCTGGGCATTCATCAAACCCAAATCGCTCCGTCAGATAGTCACAGAGAAGAGCGTGATTCATCATTCCCAATCACTCTTTCAGTATACGAGGTTCTCGTGGTCCAAGATTAGATGCAATTGTACCTTCGTATTTCCATTTCACCATCACACCACCAGCAGTAGAAATGGGCAGCTTTAGAGGGGTTGAAATGTTCGTGATTAATTAGTTACTCAGGTGGAATTCAATGAGTAGTTCACGTTCGAATTCACTGAGCTGTCCTGACCGATCCTTTCTGCTATTACCGCTTCGCTACTGACAACACAGGACTCCTCGACTCCTTTTACACTGACAGGTCCATCACTCGTAACATCTAGTTTCCTTTTCCACATTATATAGGGATGACCTGATACTTTTAATGAGACTGTGTACACAAATGCTTTTGGAAACCGCAGGCAACGTCGAGCCTAGTTTGAAAATCTATTAGTCTTATGTTGTGAAGAAGTCTCTTACTCTCTTCGCAAGGCACCCCATAGCGCTTCTGTCCTACCTCTGAAATCACTCAGAAACCTATTGTTGTGGGTATAGTGTTAGTCAGTTAGCAAGTTTCACTGCCGTGTACAAACTGAAGAATGATACATTTGTCCGTTGTAGGTCAAGTAATTGCAGTGATTTAGTTTTGTCTCTGTTGTTTCCTATAATCAGCTAACATTTTTCCATTATTGAGTATTTTCTAGACTCGACTGCGTCCTGAATCTTCCACTGGTACAGAGAAAATTTTATCGAGTAGAACAACTTAAAAATAAAGAAGTGAAACAAAACATTATTACATAAGTCTCTTCATAAAGTGTTTCATGTCTTCTTAGACTCAAGAGAATCTGTAAATATTACTGTTTTCCAGATGTAATATAAGGAATATAATCTGAAGTGGATAGTTGACACAACGGGATTAAACACACAAATTCCATGAATTACATTATTATGCTTTTTCTTAATTAATCAATTCCGTTTACAAAGTTTATTGATGTTATTCTATTACCAGGAATTAATTAAATTCAGAAATAGGTTTGTTGACTGAACAGTAAATAAATGGACTCCAGTACTAATGTAATTGTGAGGATCCAATCTTCTTTCTAAAGGTGTTAAAGTGAGATAATTAAAACGGGACAAAAAGTTTTAAGAACTAGCGACTACAACAGTGTGTATTCCACGTAAACCGGATACCGTCCGTAGACACTGTTTTGCTTATTGTCATAGTGGCTACGTCTTTGGTAATAAATTCTCTTTCCTTTACTTCACCAGCTTCAAATGACCAATGCTTTCCGCGAAATTAACACTATTCGTACAACAGGAACGAACATGATTGTACCGTAATATGTTACAAAACCTATAGCTGCCTTAAAATACACTGGCTGTGTTTTAACCATGGTAAATTAATATTTTTCTACCTTCTGCAACGACATTTGAAATCATCGAGTCGGTGTAAGTCGTGTAAAAGATATATCTACTACATAAACTACATAGTACTCCAACAGGAGTCCATAGGACCCCTTCAATATTATCTACACAAATGCTCTTACGAACGGAATCTTTAACTTAATTCGCAGTACGTAAATTGTATGAGAACTATGCCGCGTACAAAGACAAAATTTTAAGTTCCTAATTGTTACGTTGTGATTTTTGCCTCTTTTCGGGTAGTACTAAATAAAAGTCCTTTTTTGCGAATGTATATTTCCGTGGCTCTAAGTTGTGACAAAGAGCTCTAGGGGTTCATTCGGCTCCCAATATTGAAATACCCTGATGTTTCAATGAGTCTCATACCAATCATCTTCTGGTCGCAGTATTTCAATACTGTGACCCCAAGAGCTTTTCATCACTGAAGTTACTTACCTCAAACATAAACCAGCTATAAAAAAAAAAAACGAAAATTTGTAATTTTTATTGATATTTGAGAATCTAATGAAGGTTTCTCTCACAACGTTTTCGACCGCAGATAATATAGGACTGAACTAAATGCTATACTGCGTAACAAGTGGCACAATATTGCAACAGATTTACTACAAGAATGTAAAACTTAGATGCACGCGACACGAACGGAACCATAAGGACCCTTAAAAAGTGTTTTCTTAAGGTTATTCAGCGAGTGAAATGGTACAGTGCTTAAGACACACGAGTTGCCCTAGTGAGACACGAGGATGTCCACGTTTATATTTTCATGATTATTAAGTAGTTTTAAAGAGTAGGCATTATGAGTTGCATAGGATAATTCACAATTCAAGACCTACTCAGACGACCTGAAACGGTGGTCTTAGTCTCATAAACGTCGTAGGCATAATGTGAAAAAGTACTTCTTCACCTGAAAATGAGGACACGTCTACAGAAATCGAATCAAATATGAACAGTGGGATTGACAGCAGTATATGGCAGTATAGCTCTGTGAGCACTGAGCAAAATATCGTACAAATGCGCATCTACGACTGGGACCATAGACTCCCGTGGCGCGTTGGCAGTGCCCAGACGGCAGAAGCTAGTATGTGACTTCGATCGGGCAGAGTAGAAATATCTCTGGAGTAAGTATTCAGTTGCGCGGAACAGATTTTGTGTTGGCAGTGCATCTTGACACACTCATTACGTGATCTCGGAACAGAGTAGATTTGACCTTACTGCTCACTGTAACTTTTGAATGTCATTACATCGATAGTGCAGACAGATTACCTCCGTGGATGCTGTGGATTTGCTATATGCGTTTTGTAGAAATCATAAAAATTTACATTTGATACCTGTAATAAACTGAGCTCTTAGCTTTGAAGAGCAAGACGAACCGGCATTTCGCTTTTTGGCGGCAAGTGTCACACCGGAGATGTCCCTAACTTTTGGTTTCTGGGAGAGCAACAGGTAATTGTGTATGTGAATGTATGTGTGTGTTTGTGTGTGTGTGTGTGTGAGAGAGAGAGAGGGAGAGAGAGTGTGCTAAGTTCCCAGGGAGGGTGCCAATGTACCTAAGCTATTCCAGTTTGTAAATATTCGAAACAATATACGAAAACACCTCAAAACGATCACTGGATTAAAATATTATCTAGATTTTGATTTGGCGTGTGATGTGGCAGGATCATTAAATGAGCACCGAAAGTCGTCAAAGTACCTTTATGTTTCAATGTGAAGATTCAGACTTCCTGAGTTGCTTGATAAATGATCATTCACTTTCTTATCCAAGAAGAAGGTATCAGATATGAAACTCTTTAAGTGTCTCCCCGTCGCGTCACGTCAAGCGCCCCTCCAATGGGACAATCTTACACGCGTGCCCACCACAAACTCTACCAATGCGAAAGCAGCTTCATTGTAGTCTGCCTCAATCGGAGAGTCGCCCTAATAACACACTTCGGTTGTCCACTGCGCGCTATTGACAGCGTGTCGCTCCGACTACAGTCATTTGTGTCGACAGTTCGCGGTTAATTGAATGGTCTGGACGGAGTGTTTCAGTCACTCCTCCCCGTAACGGACTCGGGCCTTGCATTGTGGCAATAAATTGCAACTGTCTGTGTGAGTAAACGTGGTTGCAGCTCTCTGGATATACTACGATATTTTCCGTCTTCCTGTCTAACGTATTTGATTCTCACTCTTCAAGTTCTCCTCTGCTCTTAATAATCTTAGTGAAACCATTACAAAATATTTACATTTATTTCAAGACTAACAGCTTTCTGAATATAAGCTCAAAGCTACTGAGACATATTTTCGTCTGTTTTGAGATTTAAGTACTGGTCATCAGTCCCCTAGAACTTAGAACTACTTAAACCTAACTAACCTAAGGACAGCACACAACACTCAGTCATCACGAGGCAGAGAAAATCCCTGACCCCGTCGGGAAACGAACCCGGTAACCCGGGCGTGGGAAGCAAGAACGCTATCGCACGACCAAGAGCTGCGGACTGATAATAACATACTCATGAACAAGGGTGTATTAATCTGTTTATACTGGTCCTTACAACATACGGTTTAAACATCGACATTTTATAAGAATGTATCCAGCACTAAGTATAAAAGTATGTTCTTCAGGAAATGAACTAACTTCATGTTTTATTGTTGTTGCCGTATACATCACGTGTAGTCTGCAATAAACGACATTCTCTAAGAATTATTGAGCTCCTTGGGAGAGTAGGCCATGATAAAGTTATTGCAGCTGGCCTACAAAATTGCTGATACATGCAAAATACCCTGTGCCTTCACGCAGGAAGAAGGTATTCCTAGGCCGAAAAAGGCAGTTGCTGACAAGCGTCAGTGTTACAAAAGTGTCGGTTTAAGAAGTCAAGGCCGCATGGAAAAATCGTTGGAAGACAGCCTCATGGAAGACCAGTGTAGTGTGGGGCGGCGGGTGGAATTTAATTGGTTTTTATTCTGTTATTTAAATGTAGAGTGTAATGTAGAAAAGATGCATTTCCCGGCCGATGCACTATATGTGGGGCGGCGGGTGGAATTATTGGTTTATAAAGATGTTCCTATTATTTATGCAGTCTTTTGCTGTTCTCAACACTGGCTCTCTAACTACAATATTTGCAACCAGAAAGTGATTAACAAAACGTGAAGCCTGTAATTAGAATTCCTAGTGCCCACTTCATCTGAGAAATACACTTATAGTTACAGCTTATAGCTCTGAGGAATTAGGAGATTGTCTGGGATTCATAATCAAAAACGATTCTCTTAAAATGTTCACTATATTCTGAAAGTCACAGACCAAAAGAATCCACACAATCCAACTAACAGAGCAGTTCAGAGTCTAATGCGCTGATGCAACTGTAACTGTACAAATTAAATGTTTAAGTGAATGCTTGCCATAATTTGATGATTATGTTCATCAAACGCCACGTTAAATAATGGTAGAATGTCTGTCCCGCGACGGCACGTGAAAATACGACATACGCAAACTGAAGATAGATCATTAAAGTCATCCCAGAATTAACACTTCACTCGAAAATGATTTCATGGTTACACGTATCCCGAGTAACTTATTATGGCATCCGAGGCTGTTTATAGCAATGATACCAACGCGACGCGACTCCCAGCACAGGTGGTGCGCTAATCAGCATCTGGAGAGAACTTAGGCCTTCCTTATCTAGCGCAGCGTTCTTATATATAAAGCCGCGGTGCGGACGGCTAAGGGAACGCCTGATCAATTCCACTCTACCGACTAGCCGCTGGACTAGTAATGTACCACTTTAAGTTAGCGAATAAAGCATTGCTTCCTTTGCTGATGGCTGATGAAGCTCTCAATTTAAATGTGCAATCAGCACACAGGTAAGTAATCATAATTTAAGTCTGACGTGGCTAAGTCAAACATTTTGGGCGAGAGAATTAATTTAATTACACTACACGCAGTAGACCAGCTCCGAACTTGCCCTTTGGAGATACGCTATCGCTATAGTTTTATAGTTATTCAATTGAAACTTCTCACATCTTTATGATTATAGCGGATCTCCCTTCTACTTAAATTTAAACATCCTAGCCTTATTTATTCACCTACTTAATCTACCTCGCTTCCTTAATTTTTAAGACAAAAACCAGAAAATCATTAATTTCAACTAAAATTTTAATTTGTGAGATCCAGAATACTGTTTCTACTAAATTATTTTGCAAAAGGAATCCAAATATAAATTTTTAAGTTTCTAGCTCTTTTCTGTTGCGCCAGTGATTTTTACAGAAAAACGTCCAAATTTCGAAAATGTTAAAGTTATTGAACTGATATTCAACACATATTGATTTAGTATTACTCCTGACATGCTAGAAACGTTTCAGGTTATTTACTTGATTTTAAAAGTATTGCGCAACATTTATGGCGTCAGAGCTAGTTACAGCGGACTAGGCTGGCACACAATGGAAAGACTGATGTGAATTTTATACGGCGTCAGTAGGCTGCTTCCCTACAGTGGGTTCTGCAGAAATGTAGGAACACACGAGGCAATATGAACCTTTCAATACGTGCTAGATATATGTTTGGAGAAGAAGTAAACGTACTTCTATGGCTCTTTCAAGTGGAGAGAGAGCTTTCGACACTCTTGGTTGGTCTAGATACACTCTTTGAAAATTTTGGGGCATAAAATGCAGGGATAAAATGCAGGGAGTGAAAGGTCATTTACAGCAAGTACAAAACACGACTGGAATCATAAGAAGGAAACCGATGATGTTCACTTTGTACGTTGAATAAGATGTGAAAGTAATCAAGAAGAAATTTGGAAAGGGAATCAAAGTCCGGGAAGAAAAAATTTAAAACTTTTTCTTTTAGAGGCAGGAAATCACTTGAAAGAGACACATAAGAAAATGCACTCTAATGACCGCCGCAAGCAGCTTTCACCGTCTTCTGCAGTTTTTGTTCCTTCTAGACACGATGTTGTGTTTCGCACGGAATTTGTAAACATTTTACATTTACCAATTTAAGTTCTGTATTATATAGTTAAGCTTCTTGGAATGCACTGATAATTCTTCAGCTACACAATTTTGTAGTGGGTGGAACTCTTTGTATAACATATGCAATGATCAATGGTTCCACGGTAAAAGGTGTTTCATAAGACTTAAGTTTCCCTCAATGATTTTTGAAATTTCTAGGGAATATTATCTGTACCTTCTCCTCTATTAAGTTTCAAGTCTTCCACAGCTGTTTTAAATTCATACTCCAATACAGGACCCCAGTGTCTTCCTTATCGACTCCACTTTCTCCATCAGACGAGTCCTCACGCTCACAGAGACCTTCAACGCAATCTTTCGATCTACACGCTCTCTCCTCTGCGTTTAACAGTCAAGTTCTGATTGCACTCTTGATGTTACCGCCTTCGCTTTTAATTTCACAGAATGTTCTCTTGACTATGTTTTTCCAGTGTCTTTAAAACTATTACCCACCTTCAAAATGAAAAATTTGTGTTACTTTTCAAGACCTCCTGTTTGAAAACATATTTGGCTTGTAACTAATTTTTGTTAATACTTCTTGTTAATTGGGTTTCATTTGAGTGATGGTTGGTGTGTAGAAGGGTAATAATAAAACAGATAAATTATTTAATACCGTAGTGACAATATTTTCTGGAGTTCAACAATTTTAAACCTTAGTGAAGCATTTCTTCCTAGTTACATGACCATGTTCTACTATGGAACCTGTTTTCACGTTTGGATAAACATTACATTCTCGAAGTATTGTTATAATTATAGAAAAAGACTGCAGCACAAACCGCGTGCCATAATTTGATAGTGGCATCAAAAAATTATATTAAACTTTTATTACGTGGCTGGTTGCACGTGAATGTGAACCAAGGTACAGCGCTGTCCCCCACTCTTACAAAACGACAAGAATAACTTCTTACTCAGTTTTTGACGACACTCCCCCCCCCCCCCCACCACCACAACCACACAAATGATGACTTGATTCAAACACACATCTACAAACCTTTTGTGAGAGCTGCTACATACATAGAACAAACAGAGCATGTGTAGCATTGGGACATTATAACTGTTTCCCAAAATCATCCTGCTGAATCATCGAAAACGTCTGACAAGGAACGATAAGTTTCTGTCAAACACATTTTGTTCGAGATCGCTTTGAGGAACCCTTTATTTCGTCGCAATTACTTTATATTGTACTATCACTGGTGTATGGGTTAGTAAGGGAACACTACTATTTATTGTACTCTTTCGAAACTCATTCAAATTACACTCGATGAAATTATCACTAATACAACCACATCGGATGAAAGTAAAGAAGAATCAGGCACTAACGTATGACAGCTTCGATAAATCCCAAACAGAATTGTCCATTCACTCTGTGTCGTAAATTTTATTTCTATTTCACACTGTTTCCTTTCCAGGCAATAAGTGCACTTAATTGCTGCAGTTGGGATATTTATTGACGGATTTAAGTGAAAAGGCGATTTCGGTTTCCTTTATAAACAACTTTTAAAGTGATATTTTCTTCAGTACGTAACCCGTGCTTTCGCTAAAGCACCTCGTGTTGTTGGTGGTGCCACCATAGCAAGGGACAGGCGCGTCTTTTCCCACCCACGCAACTCCTCACCTCGTGTCGTCCTACGTGGGAGTCTTGTCTTTTTTCCTCCACTAAACAATCTGGACTCTACCATCTTAAAGTTAACATTATGTAGCGCTACCTCGATGCGGGTGTATAAGCACCGACATATGAGCAAATAATTAGTGTGACATTTGTGTTTTTCCAATCTGCTTGTGGTAACGTGAATTATGGCGACGTTTAAAGCATGTGCTACCAATAAGAAAATAATAAGAATGATATCAGTTTCACTCTGTCCCATAATCCTCAGGCACTGGAATAATTTAGTATATTTACTTCATCCCACAGTAGCACTTCCACCCTATGTCAATTACTTGTTGGATATATTGCAATCACAGTATTCCTCTACAGCTGTTACCCTTTAAAGCTTCCTCAAGAATTATATAGGTTACTCCATAATGGCTTAACGCGTCTGATCATCCTTTCTCTTCTTCGTGTGTTTCCGTGATCTGATTTCTTCGCTGATTTTCAGGATAACATCCTCACTACTTCTTTCATTAGTCCACCCACTTTTTAACATTCTTCTGGAGCTCCATATCTGAAACGCTCCCATTTTCTTGTCTCGATTTTCCTACAGACCACAATTAACTACTGTGCAATTGTATGCTCCAAATATATAGTCTCAGAAACTTCTTCCCTAAATTACGTTTATATTTGCTACTAGTAGATTTCATTCGGCAGAGAATGCCTTCTCTCCCCATGTTAATTAGGTTTCTACTCCTCCTTGCATCATCTGGTGCGGGATACTTTTCTTCCAACGTATAAGAATTTCTTAACTTCGTCAACTTTGTATTAAATTTTGGTGTCAAGTTTCTCGTTATTCTCATTTCTTATACTTCTCATTACTTTCCTCTTTCTTTGCTTTATTTGAACCTGTTTCCATTACTCATTGGACTATAATTCCATTCAGTAAATTCTGCAACTCTTCTTCAGTTTCGTCAAGAATAGAAACAAGGCGCGCGGGGCACCGCACGGCCTCAAGCGCCTTGTCACGGTTCGCGCGGCTCCCCCCGTCGGAGGTTCCAGTCCTTCCTTTGGCAAGTGTGTGTGTGTGTGTGTGTGTGTGTGTGTGTGTGTGTGTGTGTGTGCTTGTGTTGTTCTTGGCGTAAGTTACTTTAAGTTAGATTAAGTAGTGTGTAAGCCTAAGATCCGACGACCTCAGAAGTTTTGTCCCATTGGAACTTACCATAAAAGTATAGAAACATTATGAAGCGAATGTTGTCATTTATATCCTTCCTGCACTAATATTAACTCCGTTCTAGGAACTTTCATTTATTTCCGTGACTGCTATTTCGATGTATTTTCCCAACAGTAGGGGCGAAAGATTTCAACCACGTATAGCCCCCTACTTAATATGAGAAATTCGTTCTTGGTCTTTCAGTCTTATTCCCCCCCTGTACATATTCAATGCTACTGTTATTTTCCTATACCTTCCCCTACTTTTCTCTGTATATAAAAACAACTTGCAATGCTTTACATTCAATTCGTGGGTGTAAGTCGATTTGCAAATCTGCTAATTGGGTAGCCTATCTCTAGGTGCGAACTAATGCGATGAGAAAATGTGGAGACCACGGCTAACAATGGAACCGCAGGACAGCACAACCTACAGTAGCAATCTGTAATTATAGGAATACTGCTAACCGTTAATAGGTCTCCCTTTCCAATGGGACATTGATACATAGCAGTGACATGGAACAAATTCCAATTGGTTGTCTGATTACCTTTCTAGGGATATGTACGTCCAACAGCAGTCAAAGGGTAAACTCATATTCTGTTTTACTTGCGTTATGCTGATTTCGCAATTTGGGAATTGTCCTAAGGCGAATTCATCGCATCCTACTGTTGGTGCAATATTTTTTTCGCAGTTTTATTAGAAAAACGATTGCTTTACCAATGTTACAGAATCCAGTGCTTTCTTTAACAGTAATACTGATCGAGTCTGCACAGTGGGAATAATTTGTTTGTCATTTGGAGGAAGCTGTAACGAAAAGCAGACATGTAGCTCAGTATTAAAACCCAGTGGTAATCATTTTTGCCAAATAACAACGGGAAACACTTTCTCTGTACAACCGATGGGTGACTGTGGTCCTAGATGGAATATTATTATGAGAGGCATTTTAGTACTACGGAAATTGGAAATTTGTGGTAAGGTCTTATGGGACCAAACTGCTGAGGTCATCCGTCCCTAAGCTTAAGCACTACTTAATCTAACTTAAACTAACTTACACTAAGGACAACACGCACACCCATGCCCGAGGGAGGACTCGAACCTCCACAGGGGGAAGCCGCGAGGTACGAGATAAGACCCCTAAGTCCGTGCGGCTACCCGAGCAGCTTAATACACTACTGGCCATTAAAATTGCTACACCACGAAGATGACGTGCTACAGACGCGAAATTTAACCGACAGGAAGATGATGCTGTGATATGGAAATGGTTAGCTTTTCAGAGTATTCACACAAGCTTGGCGCCGGTGGCGACACCTACAACGTGCTCACATGAGGAAAGTTCCCAACCGATTTCTCATACACAAACAGCAGTTGACCGACGTTGCCTAGTAAAACGTTGTTGTGATTCGTCGTGTAAGGAGGAGAAACGCATACCATCACGCTTCCGAATTTGATAAAGGTCCGATTGTAGCCTATCGCAATTGCGGTTTATCCTATCACGACATTGCTGCTCGCGTTGGTCGAGATCCAATGACTGTTAGCAGAATATGGAATCGGTGGGTTAAGGAAGGTAATACGGAATGCCGTACTGGATCCCAACGGCCTCGTATCGCTAGCAGTCGAGATGACAGGCATCTTATCCGCATGGCTGTAACGGACCGTGCAGCCACGTCTCGATCCCCGAGTCAACAGATGGGGACGTTTGCAACATAACAACCATCTACACGAACAGTTCGATGACGTTTGCTGCTGCGTGGACTGTCAGCTCGGAGACCATGGCTGCGGTTACCCTTGACGCTGCATCACAGACAAGAGTGTCTGCGATGGTGTAGTCAACGACGGACCTGGGTGCACGAATGGCAATATGTCATTTTTTCGTATGTATCCAGGTTCTGTTTAAAGCATCAAGATGGTCGCATACGTGTATTGGTCGTCGCCATACTGGCGTATCACCCGGCGTGATGGTATGGGGTGCCATTGGTTACACGTCTCGGTCACCTCTTGTTCGCATTGATGGCACTTTGAACAGTGGACGTTACATTTCAGATGTGTTACGATCCCTGCGAAACCCTACATTTCAGCAGGATAATGCACGACTGCACGTTGCAGGTCCTGTACGGGCCTTTCTGTGTACAGATAATGTTCGACTGCTGCCCTAGTCAGCACATTCGCCAGATCTCTCACCAACTGAAAACGTCTGGTCAATGGTGGCCGAGCAACTGGCTCGTCACAATACGCCAATAACTACTCTTGATGAACTGTGGTATCGTGATGAAGCTGCATGGGCAGCTGTACGTGTATAATCCATCCAAGCTGTGTTTGATTCAATGCCCAGGCGTATCAAGGCCGATATTGCTGCCAGATGTGGTTGTTCTGGGTACTGATTTCTCAGGACCTATGCACCCAAATTGCGTGAAAATGTAATCACATGTCAGTTCTATTATAATATATTTGTCGAATGAATACCCGTTTATCATCTGCATTTCTGCTTTGTGTAACAATTTTAATGGCCACTAGTGTACTCCGTACAAGTCCCAGCAATAGCAGATGATTATGTATGGCGTCGGGACACTGTCGCTCGCTCAAACAACATGTTTCTGCATTCATAGCTGACGTGTGTCATTTTATTCACTTTGTATTACGGCGATTTCTAAAGATAGTTGGAATAATGGTTTGCGAGCCATGAATTGTGAGTCAGGAAAGTAATAAAGCTTGAACTGTTGTCACGATTAGTTGAAGATTGTGCTGTATATCCAGTAGCAAATCACCGACAGCAGGAGGAAAAGGTAGAGGAGAAGGTCGTACAGCTACTTCTATGCAGGATTTTCTGGGCAGTATATTACTGATAATCTGTGGTTGAGGAACGTGGAAAGAATAGTGACAGATACGCAACGACTGAGTCTGTAGAGTGGCTGATATTGTCGAAAGATTTGCTGGACTTCATACGAGGTTTCACACTCACCTAAGACGTCAGGAATTTTTCGTACTTGTGTAGTGAAATAGTATTATGGCTATCCGAAGAACAATAGTTGTAGGGGCATATTGCAGGACTGTGCATCAGTATAGAAAGATCGCGGCACTACCCCAATTTTGATACCAAATTGATATGAAAATTAATTAAATTGATTAACTAAGTACTCCCACCCCCACCAATGGATGACGGCATGTGTTTTCCCCAGTCGGCACGTCCCCGCCAAATCCCACTCCTCACCTCTCCCCCTTCCATCTACCTCCTTCTCTATTGGCGGGAATACAGAATTTTGACGGGCATTTCGAATTTTGGTGGCTTTTCTTTGCATATCCTCCTATTTCCATCTACTGTGCTAGTGTTTTTTTTTTCCTTGTTTTGTTACCTTAAGATATGACATTTCTGTCTCTTTATATATTGTAATTGTTTTACTGTTTGTATATATATATTTATGCACTTATGTCGATGTATAATTGGTTTGTTTCGTAAATATTATTTGTATTTTTACGCTGAGTCTTGCCTAGAGAAAACTGCTATCGAACGATTACATCGATGGGTCGTGTGAAGAATCAAAGTGTGTAGGATCTTTGGTAGTGTTAACTCTGCCGCGTGGAGCGCGGGCAGTGGGAGTCTGGCTGGAGTAGCGAGTGGAGCAGGTGTGTTGTGTGTAGCTACCGCGAGTTGCCGCGCTTTCGGGGTTTGGCAGCATGTAATTGCGCTCGACTTGCGATAATAGTATCTGACATGGTGTTGCGGACGGGAAGCATTAGCTGGCGCACATCAAGAGCCCGTTTTCGTCTGGTGACCGTGTCGAGAAGAAGGCGCGCCAACATCCAGCTTCTGCAACAGCGACGGCCGACAATGAGTGACTGTCGCCACATCCTCGATCGACGGCTTCAAACCTTCAATCAACCAACAAGGAAGACTGGAAGCACGTAAAGTTTTAGAACTGTGTGGCAGACCTCAGCTTTTCAAAGTTTTAAAATTGTTGCATCACAAAATTACAGCTACTTAGCATGAACTGTTGTTGCTCATTGCCCCAATTGCATTACCAAGCAGGGTCCCTTCCTTTTCCGAAATGAACCCGAATGTCGTTGAAATTCAAAAGCCAGCATAATTCCATTTCACTGCTTTAATTTCAAAGTTCAGTTTAAATATTCATAGCTGGCTACAATATTTAGATAACGCAAGCACAAATTAAGAGTGCCAGTTTTGTTACCGTATTTTTGCTTACCTGTGACTGCAGCTCAGCTTGGTACGTACTAAATCTTACTATTGTCAATTGTTCAGAATCATTTATTTCAAGTTCAAAGCTAAATCTCTTATTTCTAAATTGCGTAGATTCAAGTTGCTTTTGAAATGATTGTTGAGATAGTCCAAGACTAACCGTATTTTACTGAATTTCGATGTGCTTCAGAAAGAAAGCTCACTATTAACTTCAGTCACTAAATTAACATTCGATTTTCCGGTTTTGTTAACTCTTTTGCTAAATTAAGTCAGAGTGTAGCGAAATTTTTTACTTCTGACAAACTTTCAGTTTTCACACTACACGTGTCAACCTCCAGTTGTCACGCTTCTAGTGCTAATTATATGTGTAATAACCTTTCTTTTTCAGTTGTTATAGTAATTGTCCATAGGACTGGCGACCGTAATTTTCCCCAAATCTCAAACATCTAATTACCGCTAGTTAATTGTTAACGTAACGGCCGCACATTTACTTTCTTCATTAACTTTACCCCTTTTCAAAATTAATATCCACCAGTTTCATTTGCATTTCTCCTTTCATTTAGATGTAACCCTTTCCTCCCTCTTTACCGACAGATTAACTTCGGTGACGATTGCTTTTTCCCAAATTTCCATTAGGCACACGCGGTTTAATTTTTCACTCCCATTAAGGTCGATAAGTGAGGGGGAGGTTACACCCGCCTCTCACCTGGGAATTGATGGAAAATTAAAAACGGAGTTACTCTTACTTTGACTTGAAAAAAAATTCACAACCCCAACACATGGAAATTAAACAGATAAAGGAGAGGAACGTTAGGTTAGCATGTTTTCAGATTTAAAAATGGCAGTTTCTCAACAATTGTACATAATTTTCAAATATAGAGATTATACAGCCAACTGGTTGCAAATAACTGTCTGGTACATTGACCTTGGCTTCGACACCTACTAAGGGTGTCTTCATCGGAGAAACTATAAAATTTCACTTCGAGAAGGCAATGGTCACCATTTCCACCAGCTATGCTCAAGTCAAAAATAAAATAAAACACGTTCCAGCCTTGTCGCGATAAGCTGGGTAGGGACGACATCAAAGATTAGTGTACTTTATTTATTTTGGTTTGAAAACTGAAGTAAGGGACACTCCTAACTACATTGTTAATCATGAATATCGGTTCTAATTAAACAACTATATACACAGCGCTACACAAAGAGCGCCTAAAATCCCAATACAGTTCAAAACTTGACAATGCCATGCAACTGGTGTTATCGCGCTGGGAAAAAGTTTCGCAATACCACTCGAAACTAGTGGCAGCCATATTCAAACTCGACCCTTTACCTACAAGCTGGCGTGAACAAAGATAGAGTAGAACGCACTGTCTTTATCTTTTGGTAGCAATTTTTTTCAACTGACGAGATACTGATGTTGGACAGAGAGGAGGCTGATAAATGTATTACTTTAAACATACAGCTGAGGACTGTGTCTATCGCTGTTTAACTTCAGAGATCGTTACAGACGCCTCCCCATGCATTGTTCGACAATCACCCTGCAGCTCAGATAACCAAAATTCAGGCAAGTCAATATACGCTACCATAAGTAATGGAAAATGCTTCATTATTCTAATTACAATTACACATAGAAATCGTCTAGAAATGAATCGGCATTCACAATCGATTGATCATAATGGAACACATATATTGGGTACAAGTGAAAATCGACATCCCAAGAGGTTGCACCAGGACAAATGGGCAACAGTTGACTGTGCATTCTCCTTGAATTACGGTCAGGAACTACGAAATTTAGGGCAACTCTTACCTCCTCTAATCCCTCCCTCTCCCTCCCTCTCATGTAGCCAGCTGCTACTGCTTCTGTTGTTGCTCATATGTTGACCGCAGCCTCCCATCGATCAGGTGGTAGTGCCTTTGACCAGCAGAGCACGTGACTGTGAGGTGGAGGTAGTGGCTCTGAACTAACATAAAAGGCAGCAACTCCTTCAAAACACAGTGAGATAAATGACGGGCGCCTTGAGTACACATCACTTGTTCATGTAAAATGCAATCGTGTCCTGGCTAGAGCACAGCTGCGTTTGGCGACCACACACGCACACACACACACACACACACACACACACACACACACACACTAGAACCGCCTTTTCTTGTCTCGATTTTCCTACAGACCACAATTAACTACTGTGCAATGGTATGCTCCAAATATATAGTCTCAGAAACTTCTTCCCTAAATTACGTTTATATTTGCTACTAGTAGATTTCATTCGGCAGAGAATGCCTTCTCTCCCTATGTTAATTAGGTTTCTACTCCTCCTTGCATCATCTGGTGCGGGATACTTTTCTTCCAACGTATAAGAATTTCTTAACTTCGTCAACTTTGTATTAAATTTTGGTGTCAAGTTTCTCGTTATTCTCATTTCTTATACTTCTCATTACTTTCCTCTTTCTTTGCTTTATTTGAACCTGTTTCCATTACTCATTGGACTATAATTCCATTCAGTAAATTCTGCAACTCTTCTTCAGTTTCGTCAAGAATAGAAACAAGGCGCGCGGGGCACCGCACGGCCTCAAGCGCCTTGTCACGGTTCGCGCGGCTCCTCCCGTCGGAGGTTCCAGTCCTTCCTTGGCAAGTGTGTGTGTGTGTGTGTGTGTGTGTGTGTGTGTGTGTGTGTGTTGTTCTTGGCGTAAGTTACTTTAAGTTAGATTAAGTAGTGTGTAAGCCTAAGATCCGACGACCTCAGAAGTTTTGTCCCATTGGAACTTACCACAAAAGTATAGAAACATTATGAAGCGAATGTTGTCATTTATATCCTTCCTGCACTAATATTAACTCCGTTCTAGGAACTTTCATTTATTTCCGTGACTGCTATTTCGATGTATTTTCCCAACAGTAGGGGCGAAAGATTTCAACCACGTATAGCCCCCTACTTAATATGAGAAATTCGTTCTAGGTCTTTCAGTCTTATTCCCCCCCTGTACATATTCAATGCTACTGTTATTTTCCTATACCTTCCCCTACTTTTCTCTGTATATAAAAACAACTTGCAATGCTTTACATTCAATTCGTGGGTGTAAGTCGATTTGCAAATCTGCTAATTGGGTAGCCTATCTCTAGGTGCGAACTAATGCGATGAGAAAATGTGGAGACCACGGCTAACAATGGAACCGCAGGACAGCACAACCTACAGTAGCAATCTGTAATTATAGGAATACTGCTAACCGTTAATAGGTCTCCCTTTCCAATGGGACATTGATACATAGCAGTGACATGGAACAAATTCCAATTGGTTGTCTGATTACCTTTCTAGGGATATGTACGTCCAACAGCAGTCAAAGGGTAAACTCATATTCTGTTTTACTTGCGTTATGCTGATTTCGCAATTTGGGAATTGTCCTAAGGCGAATTCATCGCATCCTACTGTTGGTGCAATATTTTTTTCGCAGTTTTATTAGAAAAACGATTGCTTTACCAATGTTACAGAATCCAGTGCTTTCTTTAACAGTAATACTGATCGAGTCTGCACAGTGGGAATAATTTGTTTGTCATTTGGAGGAAGCTGTAACGAAAAGCAGACATGTAGCTCAGTATTAAAACCCAGTGGTAATCATTTTTGCCAAATAACAACGGGAAACACTTTCGCTGTACAACCGATGGGTGACTGTGGTCCTAGATGGAATATTATTATGAGAGGCATTTTAGTACTACGGAAATTGGAAATTTGTGGTAAGGTCTTATGGGACCAAACTGCTGAGGTCATCCGTCCCTAAGCTTAAGCACTACTTAATCTAACTTAAACTAACTTACACTAAGGACAACACGCACACCCATGCCCGAGGGAGGACTCGAACCTCCACAGGGGGAAGCCGCGAGGTACGAGATAAGACCCCTAAGTCCGTGCGGCTACCCGAGCAGCTTAATACACTACTGGCCATTAAAATTGCTACACCACGAAGATGACGTGCTACAGACGCGAAATTTAACCGACAGGAAGATGATGCTGCGATATGGAAATGGTTAGCTTTTCAGAGTATTCACACAAGCTTGGCGCCGGTGGCGACACCTACAACGTGCTCACATGAGGAAAGTTCCCAACCGATTTCTCATACACAAACAGCAGTTGACCGACGTTGCCTAGTAAAACGTTGTTGTGATTCGTCGTGTAAGGAGGAGAAACGCATACCATCACGCTTCCGAATTTGATAAAGGTCCGATTGTAGCCTATCGCAATTGCGGTTTATTGTATCACGACATTGCTGCTCGCGTTGGTCGAGATCCAATGACTGTTAGCAGAATATGGAATCGGTGGGTTCAGGAAGATAATACGGAACGCCGTACTGGAACCCAACGGCCTCGTATCACTAGCAGTCGAGATGACAGGCATCTTATCCGCATGGCTGTAACGGACCGTGCAGCCACGTCTCGATCCCCGAGTCAACAGATGGGGACGTTTGCAACACAACAACCATCTACACGAACAGTTCGACGACGTTTGCAGCTGCGTGGACTATCAGCTCGGAGACCATGGCTGCGGTTACCCTTGACGCTGCATCACAGACAAGAGTGGCTGCAATGGTGTAGTCAACGACGAACCTGGGTGCACGAATGGCAAAATGTCATTTTTTCGTATGTATCCAGGTTCTGTTTACAGCATCAAGATGGTCGCATACGTGTATTGGTCGTCGCCATACTAGCGTATCACCCGGCGTGATGGTATGGGGTGCCATTGGTTACACGTCTCGGTCACCTCTTGTTCGCATTGATGGCACTTTGAACAGTGGACGTTACATTTCAGATGTGTTACGATCCCTGCGAAACCCTACATTTCAGCAGGATAATGCACGACTGCACGTTGCAGGTCCTGTACGGGCCTTTCTGTGTACAGATAATGTTCGACTGCTGCCCTAGTCAGCACATTCGCCAGATCTCTCACCAACTGAAAACGTCTGGTCAATGGTGGCCGAGCAACTGGCTCGTCACAATACGCCAGTAACTACTCTTGATGAACTGTGGTATTGTGATGAAGCTGCATGGGCAGCTGTACGTGTATAATCCATCCACGCTCTGTTTGACTCAATGCCCAGGCGTATCAAGGCCGATATTACTGCCAGATGTGGTTGTTCTGGGTACTGATTTCTCAGGACCTATGCACCCAAATTGCGTGAAAATGTAATCACATGTCAGTTCTATTATAATATATTTGTCGAATGAATACCCGTTTATCATCTGCATTTCTGCTTTGTGTAACAATTTTAATGGCCACTAGTGTACTCCGTACAAGTCCCAGCAATAGCAGATGATTATGTATGGCGTCGGGACACTGTCGCTCGCTCAAACAACATGTTTCTGCATTCATAGCTGACGTGTGTCATTTTATTCACTTTGTATTACGGCGATTTCTAAAGATAGTTGGAATAATGGTTTGCGAGCCATGAATTGTGAGTCAGGAAAGTAATAAAGCTTGAACTGTTGTCACGATTAGTTGAAGATTGTGCTGTATATCCAGTAGCAAATCACCGACAGCAGGAGGAAAAGGTAGAGGAGAAGGTCGTACAGCTACTTCTATGCAGGATTTTCTGGGCAGTATATTACTGATAATCTGTGGTTGAGGAACGTGGAAAGAATAGTGACAGATACGCAACGACTGAGTCTGTAGAGTGGCTGATATTGTCGAAAGATTTGCTGGACTTCATACGAGGTTTCACACTCACCTAAGACGTCAGGAATTTTTCGTACTTGTGTAGTGAAATAGTATTATGGCTATCCGAAGAACAATAGTTGTAGGGGCATATTGCAGGACTGTGTATCAGTATAGGGAGATGGCGTCACTACCCCAATTTTGATACCAAATTGATATGAAAATTAATTAAATTGATTAACTAATTACTCCCACCCCCACCAATGGATGACGGCATGTGTTTTCCCCAGTCGGCACGTCCCCGCCAAATCCCACTCCTCACCTCTTCCCCTTCCATCTACCTCCTTCTCTATTGGCGGGAATACCGAATTTTGACGGGAATTTCGAATTTTGGTGGGATTTTCTTTGTCCCCGTCTCTCACCTGGGAATTGATGGAAAATTTACTTACTTTGACTTGAACAAAAATACACACCCCCAACGCATGGAAGTTAAACAGATGAAGGAGAGGAACGTTAGGCTAGCGTACTTTCAGTTTTAAAAATGGCAGTTTCACAACAATTGTACATAATTTTCAAATATAGAGAATATACAGCCAACTGGTTGCAAATAACTGTCTGGTACATTGCCCTTGGCTTCGACACGTACTAAGGGTGCCTTCATCTGAGAGACTATAAAATTACACTTCGATAAAGCAATGGTCACCATTTCCACCAGCTATGCTCAAGTCAAAAATAAAATAAAACACGTTCCAGCCTTGTCGCGATATGCTGGGTAGGGACGACATCAAAGATTAGTGTACTTTATTTATTTTGGTTGGAAAACTGAAGTAAGGGACACTTGTAACTACATCATTAATCATGAATATCGGTTCTAATTAAACAACTATATACACAGCGCTACACAAAGAGCGCCTAAAATCCCAATACAGTTCAAAACTTGACAATGCCATGCAACTGGTGTTATCGCGCTGGGAAAAAGTTTCGCAATACCACTCGAAACTAGTGGCAGCCATATTCAAACTCGACCCTTTACCTACAAGCTGGCGTGAACAAAGATAGAGTAGAACGCACTGTCTTCATCTTTTGGTAGCAATTTTTTTCAACTGACGAGATACTGATGTTGGACAGAGAGGAGGCTGATAAATGTATTACTTTAAGCATACAGCTGAGGACTGTGTCTATCGCTGTTTAACTTCAGAGTTCGTTACAGACGCCTCCCCATGCATTGTTCGACAATCACCCTGCAGCTCAGATAACCAAAATTCAGGCAAGTCAATATACGCTACCATAAGTAATGGAAAATGCTTCATTATTCTAATTACAATTACACATAGAAATCGTCTAGAAAAGAATCGGCATTCATAATCGATTGGTCATAATGGAACACATATATTGGGTACAAGTGAAAATCGACATCCCAAGAGGTTGCACCAGGACAAATGGGCAACAGTTGACTGTGCATTCTCCTTGAATTACGGTCAGGAACTACGAAATTTAGGGCAACTCTTACCTCCTCTAATCCCTCCCTCTCCCTCCCTCTCATGTAGCCACCTGCTACTGCTTCTGTTGTTGTTCATATGTTGATCGCAGTCTCCCATCGATCAGGTGGTAGTACCTTTGACCAGCAGAGCACGTGACTGTGAGGTGGAGGCAGTGGCTCTGAACTAACATAAAAGGCAGCAACTCCTTCAAAACACAGTGAGATAAATGACGGGCGCCTTGAGTACACATCACTTGTTCATGTAAAATGCAATCGTGTCCTGGCTAGAGCACAGCTGCGTTTGGTGACCGGACACACACACACACACACACACACACACACACACACACACACACACACACTAGATCCTCCTTCCACCCACAACCCCATGCCATTCTGCGATTCTAATGCCAACTCACCTACCATAAGAGAGCATCTATTAAAAAAGGAAAACGCAATCGCAACGATAATAAATGCTCTTTTTCCACCAAAATAGGTGCAGTCCAATTTCTTTTAGTTTTTTGAGCCAAATCGGTGTTGTTTTTAGATTCTACTGAAGGATACAAATTACATCCCTCTCCCCCCCTCACCCCCCCTCCCGTAACTCTGCAACAACCAACGAAACGGAAGAAAACTACAGTGCCACTGCCGATTATAGATAATGAAAATTATGTTACAGCCCACGTCCTGCTGCACGAAAATAGACACGATGAAGCGACAACTTCTTACGAGGGAGTAAGCACGAGAGTTAGTATCCAGAGGAGATGAAACACTCTTATTGCTGTTTACAGCAGCATCATCACGGCTCTGGTAGCATTCCTCTTGCACACTGAAGCCCTCATCTGATGTTAGGTGGTTTTGCTCATGTATAGGATAATATAGCAATTTCGCCCTAACACAACGTCTCTATAGTATGCCCTCTTCACACCATTAAAGCTGATATATGTGGCATGAGTCCACTTCCCTACATAACACTCTAGGGACTGGCTTGAGTCGTTAATACCTATGGAATAACATTGCTTCTGAGAACCAATTGTAGTTGAGTAATATCTATATTCTGGAATAAGATACATATGTTTCGCCTGCTTTCATATATCGGCTCTGTGTAATACTTATGTCGCTTTTGTTGAAGTATGTCTTACTAAAAACCACATACTCACAGGTGGAGGGTGGGATTAAAACTGAATACAGACAGATCATAATTTTGAAGCTTTTCTGGGTCTTGAGTGTCCAGCCACCACCAACCCATCTCGAGTCCATGTCTTTCGTAGTACTCTTTCTCTAATTTTGTGTATTCTCAGTCATTTACGTAAGTTTAGAAGTTTCTTGCGATTTTTCGTTTTTCGTCGTGTTTCCCACCAATTTGCTGTAATTTATACCAGGTTTCCCTCGATTTTTAGAAATTTTATGTCTTTTTCCATATTTTTAATAGTTTTCCGTATTTATATGGTCATTTTGTTGGCATACCCATATTTTATTTAATTTTATACGGTGATATTGGCATCTTCTTTACTTCAGCCTACCAAAAAATGCTAAGAATTCTTCTCTTCTCGATAATCTACATGCATTCACCCTTGTTTGATAGTAAGATCTTGAAAAGTTTGGTAATGCTCGCCTTGTAGCTAGACAAGCCCCAAAGAGTTGTGCAGATTGGAAACTCATAGCCTGGAAACAATTCTGTGGGCTGCTATGACACATCAGAGAGCTTGTCAGCAGGTTCATTTAGTAATGCACTCGATGGAAACTCAAAGTGTAGCACAGTTCTACACGTTCATTTGATTTCCACTCTACCGTGTAGGGATCTACAACAGGGAGTTGACATGTTCATATTTATAATAAAAGTCACAGTTCTCAGTTACCACAGTTCCAGATTTCTGACGCTGTTCTGATCTTTTTCCTCCGAGAATAAACTCCTATTGCTCACCAGATGAGCTTCGCTACTTCTCTTTATATCTTCTAACTCTGATATGTTCACACAATCCTGTAAGTACAACTACAAACTGTAGATTTTGGGTGCTTTTTTGCTAGGAATAAGTTATTCGTTGGTTGACAGTGTATCGACTGCACTTAGTGTCCTGGAACGTGAGAGTTTTCCTTCTCCATACCCAGAGAGTGCTCGTCCCCGGCACCATAATATACACACAAGCAGTTAGCATGTTATGCAATAGAACCACAGCTATCCACTGCTGACATCTTTACATACATACATACATATAAAAACAATGCCTGCACACTATCATCGAAAATTCTCGATTGCAACCACTTTCTCAATATTTTTGGCAGTGCTACAGCCCTGCAAGTAGCTAAAAACCCTTCGCAAACCGATTCTAAAGGGGATGAAAGCACACTTAAATTCATCCTACTATAGAGCGTAACATCTATGGGGGAATCTATATTACCGATATTTCATAACAATATTGCCTATACTCTGTAGTAATACCAATAAACCAAGGCGTCCTTCTACTCCTATCAAACTTCCTTTTTTACTCCCACAGATCCACGATGAGGCACATGATCATCCAAGATTCTACAACATTGTGTGCTAGATGTCCGTTCGAAGGAAGGAGACAGTCCTTTCTGAGTTTTATTCATATGTACGAGGTAGAATAGCACTTAGTTGGATGGTATAGTACAGCACTGTAATCGATTGCACCCAGCCACCCACAGCAAAATCTTCTACAGAAGCAGCGCATTTGCTCTATTTTCTGTATGTGTACAGCTATGGTCGTGTGGCAGGTGGATACTGTCACCCCAGGTAGTCCTACGTTAGTGTTAGAATATAGATCCACCCCACATTACATCTGGAGAGTTGTCTAGATGACTATCCACAGTTCGCTACGTCTGCGACAGGGTTCGAAGGTGGACACGCCAGCGAGGTGAATGGTTTGGGTTTATTGGATACATCCACGGCATTTGTTTTTGATGTATCACATGTATCTTATTAGGTTCTACGCCAGGAGACTTTAGGAGGTTCTATTACAAGACATTCACTGTAGAGTTTTTCCACTTCGTTGGAAGTCGAAAAATAGCGGGAGGGGGGGGGCGGGAGGGGGAGAGGGATGTGAATTGGATTCTGCATTTGGTTGTAAAAACTGTACTGATTTGGCTCATAAAACTAAAGGAAATTGAAGTGATGTTATTATCGTGGAAATAGGATATTTATTATTATCGTGATTTTATAGATGCTCGCTTTTAGGTGGTGTGTTGACATTAAACAAAAGTGTTCTCCGTTGCAGAATGGAAGATGATTGCTGTCAGGGAGTGCATCCAGTGTGTTTGCGGTTGCCTAAGACAGCTGTGCTCCAGTCACGGTGTGGCTACATTTTAGATGCACAAGAGAGGTGCACTTGGAGTGCCCATTGTTTGTCCCCCTTTGTTTATGGCCTTTTGTGTTAGTGTAGAGCCACTGCTTGGACCTCCCCAGCCATGTTCTCTACTGGTCGAAGACGCTGCCACCAGATCGATTGGAAGCAGTAGTCAACATAGGGGCCACGTGAAAATGGTGTCAGCAGGCCGTTTGAGATGGGGAAGAAGGAGGGATGTGAGGAAGTATGATTGGCATGATTTTGGTAGTTCCTGGCCGTCCATTGAAAAGAATGGACATACAACAACTACAACTCTTTCCTCGTGCAATCTTATCAGACGACGATTTTCCATAGTTCCCGATGCATTGTCCTATTGTGTTCCATTGATTATTAGTACCGGTAGTTTTCTGACAATTTCGATATGTAATTAGAACAGTGAAGCATTTTCCATCAGTTATGGTAGCGAGTATTGGCTTGCTTGAATTTCGATTACTGCAGCTGTAGGGTGATTGTCGAGCAAAGCATGGGGAGGCGTCTGTAGCGAACTCTGACATCAAACAGCAATAAGCACAGTCCTCAGCTATTTGCTTACAGTAATACATCAACCCCCTCTCTGTCCAACACGAGCATCTCGTTAGTTGAAAACAATTCCCGCCAAAAAATAAGGATAGTACCTTTAACTCCAGCCTTTTTCTTGACAGTTCGTAGCTGAATGGCAGAGTTTGAGTTCACCTGCCACTAGTTTCGAGTGGAACTGTAAAATATTTTTTTAAGCAAGGTAACACCAACTGTATGGCATCGTCAATTTTTGAGCTATACTGCAATTTTAGCCGCTCTTTGTGTAACGCTGTGCATATAGTTGTGTAATTAGAGCTGATCTTCATGATTGAATGGGTAATTAGGACAGATTTTTGTTTCAGTTTCCCATGAAAAATATATAAAGTACACTAACTGACCCTTCTTCCCCTGCATCTACACAGTTTTCATGTGTTGGTGGTGCACTTGACTCACTGTCTTGAAGGACTGGGGCTTGAGTTCTGAAAAAGGCACCACCATTTTCAATTTCCCGCCATTTCCAGGGTTAGGGTAGGGTGGGACGACAGCAGAGCCCTGGGACAAAGAAGTTCCCGCCAAAATTGGAAATTACCGTCAAAATTGGAAATTGACACCAGTAGGGTACGCAGGGGAGTGCGAGGTGTGGAGAGTGGGAGTGAGGGACCCATGCGCCAGCTGGAGGAAACACGTGACGTCATACAGGGTTGGGGGTGGTGGGGTCGGTGGAAAGTTGGGGGTGTAAAATTTGGAAATTTGTGGTAAGGTCTTATGGGACAAGATACACAACCATGCCCAAGAGAGGACTTGAACCTCCGACGGGGGGAGCAGCTCGGACGGTGACAAGGTACCTCAGACCATGCGGCTACCCAGCGAGGGGGTGTAACTAATCGATCAATTAAATTATTTTACTTATTAATTTGATATCCATTTGATATCAAAATTGTGGTGGTGCCAGCACTTACCACTTGCGCCTCGTTGTGTATACATTCCTTAGCAATGATGCCGGCTTCTGTGATATCACAGCATTTGTTGATATTGCTAGCGAGAGAAAATGTGCAACATCAAACCGGTAGGAAGGCAATTTGTGTTACGGCTCTGTACAGGTCTCTACGATGAAAGTCTATATATTACAACATTTCCAATCCTCCTAGTTTCTGTCAGATCTAGAATAGAACATTGGCGGCAGATCTTCAAATGGTTCAAATGGCTCTGAGCACTATGGGACTTAACATCTAAGGTCATCAGTCCGGCAGATCTTCGTTAGTGCCAATGACAACAGTGCTCATGCCAAAAAGCAAATGGGAAAATAGTCCTCTGGAACGTAGCGGGTTTGGTGCTCTCGTTTTGTAGTGAATGAGCCGGCCGAAGTGGCCGTGCGGTTCTCGGCGCTACAGTCTGGAGCCGAGCGACCGCTACGGTCGCAGGTTCGAATCCTGCCTCGGGTGTGGATGTGTGTGATGTCCTTAGGTAAGTTAGGTTAAATTAGTTCTAAGTTCTAGGCGACTGATGACCTCAGAAGTTAAGTCGCATAGTGCTCAGAGCCATTTGAACCATTTTGTAACGAATGAGAGTCCTTCAGAAATAATTCATAAGTTTGATCCAATAGTACTGCTCAAAATGCCAATGGTGCCTTGATAACATTTGTTAAAGTGTTTTGCACTATAATGAGAGGCTATTGAAAAGTTTCCGTTTGAGAGCTTGAAGTAGCGTATATGCAACGCAGCGCGACTACGATGCAGATATACAAGCACCGGCGTGTAACGTGAGCATTACCAAATGCATACAGACAGGACCAACTTGCTATTATTATTTTCTCGACTGCCGAAAGGTTCAAAATGGTTCAAATGGCTCTGAGCACTATGGGACTCAACTGCTGAGGTCATTAGTCCCCTAGAACTTAGAACTAGTTAAACCTAACTAACCTAAGGACATCACACACATCCATGCCCGAGGCGGGATTCGAACCTGCGACCGTAGCGGTCTCGAGGTTCCAGACTGCGGCGCCAGAACCGCACGGCCACTTCGGCCGGCGACTGCCGAAAGCCAATACCGGCAGTCACCCATCAGGGAATTAAGAATGTGAATGGGGCAGGATTTCTATCGATAACCTTTCTTCAACCTGGTGCATCTGTGGGATGATTGCCCCCGAATGGTCACGGCGATTTTGCCTAGTTGGCCTTGGAACGGAAAGTTTTTGATCGTCTATTATAAGATAATCATCTGCAGTCGATGTGGCTGCATAGCCACAGCACAGCAAGAGTTGCCCTTCCTTACTCAAAAGTTTCGACAGACAGACATTACGCATTGCCGGTTAGTGGTGGATTTTGTTACAGTTTTTGTAACTATTGAAGTTGTTGCGCAATGTCTGTACTAGACAAATATTCTGCTGTCCATTAAAACTACCGCACTCTAAACTATAGCGAGACATATTTTACTTGGATATATACATTTAAGTATTATAGAGACATCACAATTTTTAGGCGCTACTGAATCGTATATCGACGCTTCCACGGCTAGTGCAATGAACCATGGAACCTGGTCAGACCGGCGCTGAAGAGACCCAGTTACTTCCGGGTCTCTCCGATGATGTGGCAGATACTGCCGCCATTAAGTGGGGTGATTACCATGTCGTTGGCCCGGCAACGGAACAGCGTCCTAATGCGAGGGATATTCGGAAAGAAAGTTCCGATCGGTCGCGAAATGGAAATCACTGTGAACCGTAGGCTCGTTTGGGGCTACACGACGGGGATAAATGCCTAACAGAACAGGTACGCACCAAGTCTACATACAGACCTCTCATTTTTAGATGCATGCATGCGGCCTGGCTTTTGTGAGCTTCAAAGACGGGTCCAAGTCGGCTGCAGGTCGGCATGAAGCCACAAGCTGTGACCACGGTACATAACCTCTAAAAATTGCAGGCTGACTGCTTTCTCTGAGTCCAGTGATGTTGAGTTAGCACCTTCCAGCTGATGGGTCACCTCTGAACCTACTTCCAGTTCAAATGGTTCAAATGGCTCGGAGCACTATGGGACTTAACATATGAGGTCAACAGTCCCCTAGAACTTAGAACTACTTAAACCTAACCAACCTACGGACATCATACACATCCATTCCCGAGGCAGGATTCGAACCTGCAATCGTAGCGGTGGCGCGGTTCCAGATTTAAGCGCCTAGAACCGCTCGGCCACACCGGCCGGCCCTACTTCCAGACACTGCCACTCTTCTACACTGGGAGGCTACCATTCGACATGGGAAGAGCAGCCGCTAGGCCACCTTCGGATGCACGTGATTGCTGTCAGTGTCAACCTCTGTTAGCTAGGACAGGCACTACTGGTGAGAGATGCCTTCGTCTGCGGGATCCACATTGCCGGATTCCACTTTTTCCGACGTGACTTGCAGTCGTTTGCCGCTCGATGTCAACAGTACATGTCCAGGAGACCGTTATTATGATTCTTGTTGTTTGCTCAATAATAAAATCTAAGCTTTATCTTATATTAATTGAAGGGAGATGGGGCAGAAGTGAAGGATAGGGAAGTAATTAATAATATCAGCTGATCTGGGGCCTCACGCGGTATCATCAACGAGTGAAAACGTCTGCCGGAATCTTGGATCTCCTGCTTACTTGACGGTTGCATTAAGGACTGCGACATCCGGACACAGTGTTTATCGCAAGTGTCTGAACTGTCTCGCCACCCCTACCAGGCCGGCTCACACTCCCACTTAGTGCCACCTACCTCCTGTCTCGGTCCATATCCTCCATGCTAGTTAATTTTAGATTCCCGCTGGAGGTCGAACGTAAAAGTATATCCACAATTAAGGTCGTGGATTCATTGCCAGTCGGTGTGAATTAACGGTATGAAAGTGTGGTGTCTGTTTTCAGTACTTGTCTGAAAGAACAGACACCACGCATTCATATACTATATTTAATCAATGATGACTGCTTGACGACACGTCAACATGCACCCATATAACCAGTTGGTACACCATTGGTACCCTACCAAGCATTGTGAAATACCAGCTATTTACGCCATCAATTCAGTTCTACACTACTGGCCATTAAAATCGCTACACGAAGAAGAAATGCAGGTGATAAACGGGTATTCATTGGACAAATATGTTATACTACAACTGACATGTGATTACATTTTCACGCAATTTCAGTTCATAGATCCTGAGAAATCAGTACCCAAAACAACCACCTCAGGCCGTAATAACGGCCTTGATACGCCTGGGCATTGAGTCGAAGAGAGATTGGATGGCGTGTACAGGTACAGCTGCCCATGCAGCTTCAACACGATACCACAGTTCATCAAGAGTAGTGACTGGCGTATTGTGACGAACCAGTTGCTCGGTCACCATTGAGCAGACGTTTTCAGTTGGTGAGAGATCTGGAGAATGTGCTGGCCAGGGCAGCAGTCGAAAATTTTCTGTATTCAGGAAGGCACGTACAGAACCTGCAACAGGCGATCGTGCATTATCCTGGTGAAATGTTGGGTTTCGCAGGGATCGAACGAAGGGTAGAGCCACGGGTCGTAACACATCTAAAATGTAACGTCCACTGTTCAAAGTGCCGTCAATACGAACAAGAGGTGACCGAGACGTGTAACAAATGGCACCCCATACCATCACAACGGGTGATACGCCAGTATGGCGATGACGAATACGCTCTAACAATGTACGTTCACCACGATGTTTCCCTACCATCATGATGCTGTAAACAGAACCTGGATTCAGCCGAGAAAATGACGTTTTGTCATTCGTGCACCCAGGTTCGCCGTTGACTACACCATCGCAGGCACTCCTGTCTGTGATGCAGCGTCAAGGGTAACCGCAGCCATGGACTCCGAGCTGATAGTCCATGCTGCTGCAAACGTCGTCGAAATGTTCGTGCAGATGGTTGTTGTCTTGCAAACGTCTCCATCTGTTGACTCAGAGACCGAGACGTGGCTGCACAATCCGTTACAGCCATGCGGATGAGATGCCTGTCATCTCGACTGCTAGTGATACGAGGCTGTTGGGATCCAGCACGGTGTCCCGTATTACCCTCCTGAACCCACGGATTCCATATTCTGCTAATAGTCATTGGATCTCGACCAACGCGAGCAGCAATGTCGCGATACGATAAATCGAAATCGCGATAGGCTACAATCCGAGCGAGCTTTATCGTAGTCGGAAACGTGATGGTACGCATTTCTCCTCCTTACACGAGGCATCACAACAACGTTTCACTAGGCAACGCCGGTCAACTGCTGTTTGTGTATGAGAAATCGGTAGTTGTAGGTGTCGCCACCGGCGCCAACCCTGTGTGAATGCTCTGAGAAGCTAATCATTTGCATAACACAGCATCTTATTCCTGTCAGTTAAATTTCACGTCTGTAGCACGTAATCTTCGTGGTGTAGCAATTTTAATGGCCAGTGGTGTACCAGCCATCGTCATGGCCGTACACCTTCGACCATTATAACACGAAGAATAAAAGTTTATAAAGTCGGCGATAAGCGGCGTACGAAAATTAGTACACGAATCTACCATCTCTGACATCAGCAATGCGTGTAACGTGTCTGGACATTGAAACTAAATGGACCTTTTATGGCAGAGGCGAGTACGCCTTTCCATGGTGTGCCAGAGTTCGCCAATGGCAGTGGTTGGCGCGGGTTTCGTGCTAGTCTTTCGGCAACCCACTAACAGTTGCTTAAAGAAACATGCCATCCAAATGCCGACAGTTGTTAATAACTCGCTAGGCACTGCCTACTAGCAGGCCTGAAGGACAAGACAACAGTCCAAGACACAACGCCGCAGTCGGCGCCCGCCGACGGTCGAGTCTGCACAATCGAATGCCGATTCAAGGCTTTGGGGAAGTCTAACGGGCAAGCCATGTCGAAAGAGATATCATATGTACCGTATCTGTCCATTATAAACTCCCTAAGACGCCATATTGTACATCACTTGTTTTTTGTTGCAGTTTTAATAAACTGAGTTCAGCTCTCAGGCATTCCCGATGTCTTTCACACATTCAATGAGGAGATAACTTTTTTTTTTTAATTGTGACCAAGCGTGGTACCCAGCAAACAAGAAGCCAATTAATTTTTCCCTACGTCCCCTATAAAAAGTCCCACTTACCACATTTTTGGCGCCGAGCGTGGAGCTCGGTATTATACTACTTACCACAACACCGAGCCGTTTTCAACATATATGACTAGTATGTTCGGATTATGAGCGTTCTTAGACGGTTAGCTGACGACGCAATGGTCCACAGAAAACTAACCTCTGTTAACCATTGTTTGAGCATGCAGACTGTCTTAGACATTATTTTCACTTCATAGATTGTATCAATCCTTGGAAAAATGCAATATAATGCAAAAGGCAAACAGTAGACAGCAGGTTATATGACAAACTTCTAAAGACTGTAGTATTGCTAAAATGATTACGAGTGATATTGAAAATATGCTAACGGAAATGAAAATATTGTGTTGTTTGGGGTTGTCCATTTGTTTGTTAATGACGTATATACCATTCCAATGTAACGTATTTTTTAATAATTTTGTAAAATTTTGTTTCCTTGTTAGATGTGGGTGACTATACACTTCGAAGGAATTCAAAGAAGCGCTACGAGATCGCAACAGGTCAGATCATACCATAGATAAGTTTAAGAAAGAGGGTGAGAGGGAACTTATATGAAATCACTGGAAGAGATATGGCAACTTTCTCGCTCAATACGGTTAAGTATATGGGAATTTCAGGGACGTTCGGAGGCAAGAGGGCGGCCGTTTCTCCTACATGCCGTAAAGGCGCTCGGCCTGGAGAGAGAGCAGGCAATATTGGTACGAAACTCATGGAGGATATGTGGTGTAGATTATGGTGCTGCAATGCGCCCGTGATTCACTGAATACGTAATAAAGTTTAATGTGTGAAACACGACAAATAAATTTCCTAATACACTTCAAAACTGTAAGCATATAGTCGACTCCAAAACGTGAATAAGTTGTTACGTTTATTAATATTTGTGAAGTTTTACAACTAATACGTAACGGTAGGATATATTAATACAACGCGTAGCTACTGTAGTTACTTATCTTTATTTAGTTCCTTTTGGTAGGTGGGGAGAAAAAGGAAGGAGGTTATAGGCGGTATTTGATTGAACTGATGGCAACTGCCACGATTGGAAACTGCTATTTAGCAAACTCGTACGATCGTTCTGTCATTTATGTACTTGCTTATCTTCGCATCTGTGTAGACGATAGTCTTCCTAATCGAATGGTTTCCTCCGGATTCAGAAATTAATTTGAATAATCGTTTTATAGCTGCACACTCCATTGAGTTTAGAAGTTCCGATGGAGTGTTATCAATTCCCTTTGCCCGTTGTTGGTTGGCTGGTTATTTTGGGGAAGGAGACCAGACAGCGAGATCATCGGTCTCATCGGATTAGGGAAGGACGGGGAAGGAAGTCGGCCGTGCCCTTTCAAAGGAACTATCCCGGCATTTGCCTGGAGTGATTTAGGGAAATCACGGAAAACCTAAATCAGGATGGCCGGACGCGGGATTGAACCGTCGTCCTCCCGAATGCGAGTCCAGTGTCTAACCACTGCGCCACCTCGCTCGGTTTTGCCCGTTGTACGGAAGTCTTCCAAAACTATGTCAGACTCTGTATCTCCCAGAGCGACATTTACTACTTCTTTTATCATGTTACGAAATCTCCGACAGTAACACATTTTACGGTATTTTATGGATAACCGCTGAATTTGTAATTTAAAGAAGAAAGTGAAATCGGTATATAATGAAAAAAATGGTACCTTCAAAATTTGAGAGGCATTTTCGATTAACATGGACCGACTGACTCTACACAATTTGTGCTGTAATGATGCTCTCATCGCATGTTCCCACGAAAGCATTTTTGTCTAACAGAGAGTCGCGATTCATATTTGCACTGAGAAACCATCAATATGTTTGTCTCCGTGAAGGGTAATATAGTCATTTGATTACATTAAACAAGAGATGGTTACAGATTACATAATTATTTACTGGAGCAGTAACAGATGGAAAAGTTTAGAGATGGGCGAAAACTTGAAAGATTCCAATAGAGATCCAAAGGTCAATAACGCTTACATCATGATTAACGCGTCTGGGAATAGGAGAAAGGTGGAAAAACTAATAAAAACGTTGCATTACGCTTCACAGCCAACATAAGCACCAGCTGTTCGGCAGAAAAACACCAATCACAACGGGTACAGTTAGGTACAGTTGACACACTGACCTGTTGATGTAAGTGTGCTTCCGCACGTGGCTCTCTTGGTCTTTAAGGACATGAGTATAATGACGAATGCACTCTATGATATACCGTAAGAAAGCAGCTCCTACTGTTGTGTGGATGTAATTCGCTGTTTAGCGACACGACCTTTCTTGTATACAGAAGTATATTTCTTTTGCGACTGAAGTCTTGTTGGCTTTTTAACTGAAAACATTTTGTCCCGTCAAACTGTGTTATCTGTTATAATTTCCACGGTTTCCTCTCTACTTCAAAGTTCTTTTGTAGTCAATGTTTCTGTCGCCAGTGTCTTCATCCACTGACAGTATCCGATGATTGGAAAGATGTTGCTGTGTGTTTGTAATTCCAGCAAATAATGTTTATATTGCCACGAAAAACATAACAATACCATGTTTGTTTTGATATATAAATCATTGCTATCAATGACGTGACACTTCAGCGGTTCAACGATTTCATTTTCTTGTCCTCACTTACGACACCTATGATAACTGCCTCGTTTTTGTCTGATCCGCTATATCAGGAAGTTACCAATTCGCTATTCTTTGTTATTACCAAAAACTCACAGAAGTGGAAAACATCAATATAGTTCAGCGAGATGAGTCATTCAATTGTGAGATGCGTAATCCTTCTTTCTGTGGTGCCATTGAGTTTCAGTTACGTAAACCAACTGTTCCGAATGAAGGATTTCGGTAGATTATAAAATTAGCTTCATTTAGTTTCTGTTAATTATACGTAAGTGATTCTGCTGTTGAATAACTGAGCCGAACTACAGAAAACACTTGTATTCTGATGTTTTTGTTGATGTTCCAGTTTTCAGGCTAATAACTGAGATGATGCAGCTCCGTACGCTAGTCTATTCTGTGCAGTCTCTTCATTTCGGCATATTTACCACAACGTACATTCATTCGAAACTGCTTACTGCAGTCCTATACAACAATTCAGACACTTATCGGCCAAAAGATTACGTGGAACAGAGTAAATGAATGGAAAGCTGTTCGCAATAAATGTGGGAGGAGGAGGAAATATTTCCAGAAAAATCCTGTGCACCTACAACAGAAACGTTACCCAACAGAAAAGCGTTCAAGAGTGAAATTCTCCACCTGACGAAGGTTTGTCCACCTGGCAAACGGAACATGTCCACTGTCACATTCGGCATTGTTTATTTTGTCGGTGTGTGGGCTTTGATTAAAGCGGACTGATGACTATGAGTAGTTCTTTTCAAAATGTGGAAGACTGCTGACCTTACGCTACTTTTACAGTGATTGTATGAACCATTAGCAAATTTTTCCTTTAATGCAGGAGTGTAAGAGGAGTATTATGCAACAGCAGCGGATCTATGGGCAGTAGTATACCACAAGCGAGGGCACAAATGTTCCAGCTAAAAACCTTCCCGCTAACACATCTTGTTGCGAGTTGCAATGCCGTAGTTAAGTTAAAGAAGAAGACAGAGAAAATACATTTCATTCCTTCTAGAAACTTAGGTGTTATAGTGAGCATTTCTTAATTATTTACTCGTATGGCTTACATGCAATGTAAAAATACACTTATTTAGCGACATTATGTGTATATAACAAGAATAGAGAAAGACAGAACTACATATAAAACTAACTGCATTTCACTATCTAAGTTCCTAATCCACCTAACTGCTGAACCGTCAGTTTTCTTGAATTCGCCTTACCTCCCCTGATCGGAATACAAGAGCCATTCATCTCTAATGTGCTCGATTGTATCGTTCAGAACCCCATGGTCACAAACCGGGAACCCTATAGTACGCAATTTGTAAAGTGAGCGCTATTTGTAAAGTGAGTTTGTGCACTGACAATGCCCAGTACGAGCTCTGTTCACTTTAACCCATAGCATCCTGCCGAGTTCTTGCCGAGTTCTGTGCCAGCGGTACCACAGTTACACTTTAGGAACCACTCGCGCTCTTCAGGATTTTCAATAAGTTGATAGTTCTGATTGCATGGGTCTCTCACCTCGATATTAGTAGCATATGGCTGTTGTACTTCTCGTAACGTTGGGTTTCTTGAATGGAGTCTACTTAGTCGTAGACTTGGAACATCTTCCTTTATGGGTAATTCCAGCTCCTCCTGTAGCTTGGGATATTCTCTAAGGTCTCTCTATAGAATGCTGGTGGATAGATGTTGCGCAGCAGAGGAAGCCAATATCCGGTTTTTGTCGGGTTATCCCAGCTAGTGTGGTTCAACTGGACATCGATCAAGTTGATCTGGCAACTGTTTAGCCATAATGGTGCGCAATACTCGGTTGCTGAGAAGATCAGTGCAATGGATGACGTGCGCAAGGTATCTGTCGAAGCTCCCCATATCATCAAACACAATTTTTGAATAAACTTATTACGAATTTTTATACTGCCAGCAGTATTTTTTAGATGATTTTTATGTGAAAGGGGGCGGTCAATGGTGACACCAATGTACTTAGGGTACTCGTTACGGAAAAGAGCCTTTCTTTTAAACTTCACTCTGAGCTCCCTGTTAGCTTGTTTGCTGTTCAGATGGAATGTACACACTTCAGTTTTACTTGTATTGGGTTTAAGTCGCCACTTTCTAAAACAGGAGCTCATAACGGATAGATATTCTGTGAGAACTGTCTCCGCTTATCCGACAAAGTTGATTCTACAAGCAAGAGCGATATCTTTTACGTAACAGGAATTTTGTTGACCTGGTATTGAGGGGTTAGGAGATACGTAGGTTGAATAAAAGGGGACTAAGAGGGAATCCTGTCGTAGACCATAACTTAATTATTTCTCCTTGCTCCCATTTTCTCACAAGGAGTTTGTGTATCATCTCTTCCCTGAAAACTCTGTCATATGCCGCGGTTGTGTCTATGAGCGTGACAGGAGACGTCACGTTCTCTTGGAAACCAGCCTCTAGGAAAGTTGTTGTGAGCAGTACCTGGTCGCAGCATCTTCTCTATGGCCTGAAACCTCCTTGCTCAGCTCGGGTATATTTTTGACATTATAAGTTCAGCTCAAAAGAGAAAACAGTGTGACACTTTAAAGGTGGTCAGCTGGTTTACCTGGTTCCTAATTCCCACAATTGTTCTCTTTAGCTCGTTGGACATTGATTCTTTATCTAGGATGTTGGAGGACAAGCGGACCAGCCATTTTTTCCCACCATTAGCATTATAGTGAGCAAAATATGTACCGTCGGTGAATTCTCAGTAAGATCTGATTATGAAGTTCGTTCCTAAGTTCCTAGCCTCTAATATTTCTTAGGGTTTGGAGATCTGTAAAGGTGTGTAACCTCCATAAACAAGAAAATAATCTTATATTCAGACTCATTTACCACTTAAAACAGGACCATTAAAATGTTGTTGTCTTTCAAGTTACTTCAAGACTGGAGCGTAAAACGTCAGCCAATGATTACAAATTCTTGGTATTTCTCAGTCTCACTTACCTAATGACAGCGATTTTGGTTTAGTGGAGGAACCCAGTAGAAAAATTTGTCACACATACTGATCAAATAATTGGATCATTGTCGCTAGACACGCAAAGAAAACGTTCTCGAGATTTGAGGCCACTAAAATGAAATTGTCAGACTCCTTATCCACCTGGAACTTGGAGATTTCAGTAACGAACAGAAACAAATGGTTGACGGGTGTAGAAACATCTGGCTGAATATGAGATGGTAGCTTTACGAAACAGAATATTGTCTTATCTTGATGTTTTGTAGACTCTGAACGCTGATGTGCAGTTCGATGAAGATGACCTAAGGAAGAAACTCGGCCATTCCGTGATATACCTTCTGTAACATCCAGCAGGGCTTTTTTGATATCAAGTCTTTTTGACATGTAACAAAAGGACCTGGAACATTTACTGATGTACTTTCCACATGGGCCTTGACAGCTTTCAAGACCATACCGTATGCGGCTGCGACAAGAGCTTCCTCACCTTCCTAAGAGTAAGCAGACGAATGTGAATGCATTTTCATTTTAGTATGAACTGCGTAACATTCTGCTTGGAAATATTTGTTGTAAGCAGACACAGGGGATAAAATTATACTTTTATATTCAATTAGAGGACGTATATGTAGCCGCTTCGGTTGCAAAAATTTTTGTCAAATTGACCATGGTTTCGATTGCAGTATGGCAATCTTCATCGGAATAAAAAGTTACATAGGATACCTATAAATATAATGACATTGCTTGAGATAAGGTACTCTTAATAGGAATACATCCGTAAATTATGTAGAAACATTGTACATACATGTAGTCAAATCGTCGTTGAAAATGTCTGAGCAAAAGTGCTCTCGTCAAACAGAAATGTCATAGCTATAAAATGTAAAAGTATAACATGATTGTCAACTACACAAAACCCTCTATGGAATGCAATAACAGCTGCAAAGTCGCTTAGGACCAAGAAACGTATTTTCTTTGCTGTGAGATAAGGAAGAAGAGACGGGTAGAATGTATTCGTTAGTCAGGCAGTCAGACAGCAGTAGCCGGCCGAGACACAAGCAGCCACAGAGAAGGAAACGATTTCGCTACATTTTGCGAGTTAGTTACCAGGAGCGAATATTATAGTTTCATCTGTGTGCTTTGGTAGTTTAGTCTCTTGAGTTTCTGCGTGTTAATTTAATATTTAATAGACACCATTGTCGGGTTTTCGTCTGCGTCGTTTTCGTGGACACAGTTCTTGCGTTTTCCTCCGTGGCCGTAGTAGAGTTCCATAGTGCGTGTCGATTGTCCTTTTTTGTGTACTTTAGTTTTCCACGGTATTTAGTACGGATAGGGACCGTGACGACTGTGTGCGTATGCGTGCCGAGTTGATGGACACCTCGCTCTCAGCTCCAGGCTATGATGGCTGCAGTGAATGGACATCACTACCGTGGGCCGGCCGTACGGATCCAACGGACGTCCACCACGTGTCAGCCCGCCTATCGGCCTGCACTGCTGACCAGCCCAGTTAATGCTCGCACTGAGGATGATCACTCGCCCGTGTTCGAGTGGGAGGTGGCCTCGGGCCGTAGCAGGCGCCGAAAGACTTCCCAGCGGGCAGCACGTAAGGCCTACCCAGTTAGTCTCAGGCTCCAGCTGGTGTTTGTGGCTGACACTGGCCCTCACCCAGATGCAGTCGCTCGTTTTGTTTCAGGGGGGACCATCTCAGCCTGCAGAGGATGGGATTATTGGTAGCTGGGAGCTCCAGTGTTAGATGAGTTATGGGGCCCCTTAGGGACCTGGCTACCAGGGCGGCGAAGAAAGCCAATATGTTCTCCATGTGCATACCAGGTGGAGTCATTCCTGACGTGGAAAGGATCCTTCCAATTGCAGCCAATTGTAGGTGTTGGCTCACGTACCAATGATGTGTGTCACTTTGGATCAGAAGAGATACTCTCTGGTTTCAAGCGGCTAACAGAAAATGTGAAGGTTGTCGGTCTTGCTTGAGAGATGAAAGCAGAGTTCACCATTTGCAGCATAGGCGATGTGATCGATTGCGGACCTGTGGTATAGAGCCGGTGGAGGATCTAAATCACATGCTCAGATGGTCCTGCGACCGTATAGACTGCAGATACCTCGACTTGCGCCATGGGGTAGTGAGGTTTCGGGTACCGCTGAATATTGCAGTCACCTCTACACGTAGGAGGCGGCTACACGGGTAGCAGGGATGTGGCGTGGACTGGGCTGCTTTTTATGTTAGAGGGTCTTGAGGAAATACAAAACGGGCTTCAGTCGCAAAGGGTGCATGCAGGTCGAAGAACGTAGATACAGCAACCATCGGTGTAACAGTAATAAACTGCCTAAGCTGTGTGGGGGCTCCAAGCGCTAATAGAAAGCACTGGTGCTCAAATTGTTATAGGCACTGAAAGCTGGCTAAGGTGGCAGATAAATTCAGCAGAAATTTTTGCGAAGAACCTAACGGTGATTCGAAAGGTTATGCTAAACACAGTCAGCGGTGGCGTGTTTGTTGCTGTTAAAAGTAGTTTATCTTGGAGCGAAATTGAAGCAGGTAGTTCCAGTGAGTTATTATGGGTAGAGATCATCCTTGACAACCGGCATAAAATAATAATTGGATCCTTTTACCGACCTCCCAACTCACATAATACTGTTGCTGAAAGGTTCAAAGAAAACTTGAGTTTAATTTCAAACACATACCTGACTAATAAAATAATTATAGCTAGTGGTGACTTTAATTTACCCTCCATATTTAGGCAAAAATACTTGTATAAATCCAGAGATACGCATGAAACTTCATCCGAAATTGTGCTAAAAGCATTCTCTGAAAGCTATTTCGAGCAGTTACTTCATCAGGCCACGCAAACAGTAAACGGTTGTAAAAACACACTTGACCCCTTAGCAACAAATAATCCTGAGCCAATAACGAGCATCAAAACGGATACAGTGACTGGTGAACACAGGGTAGTCACAGTGAGAGTGAATGCTGTAACCACCAATTTCTCCAAAAATAAACCAAAATTACACTTATTCAAAAAAGCAGATAAAACTTCACTTGACGCCTTCTGAGGAGACAATATTTACTCCTTACAAATTAACAATGCCACTGCAGACCAGGCGTTGTTCGAATTCAAAGAAATAATATCGATAACGTAGATTTACACCAAATAAATTAACGGACGAAGGAATTCATCCCCCTTGGTACAAAAACCGTGTCAGAATGCTGTTGCAGAAAGAACGAGAAAAGCATGCAACATTTAGACGATTAGGAAGTCTCCCAAGATTGCCGATTTCTTACAGAAGCTCGACATTTAGTGCAAACATCAATGCGAGATGATTATAATAGTTCCCCGAACGAAACTTTGTTTCGAAACATGACAGAAACGCCAAAGAGATTCTGGCAGTACATAAAGTGTGCTAGCGGCATGACACATTCGAAGCATTCTCTGTGCGATAGCAATGTAAATACTGTCGACGACCGTGCTGAGAAAGCAGAATTACAAAACAAAGCCTTTCTAAATTCCTTCATCAAAGAAGACGAAGTGAATATTCCACAATTTGAACCAAGAACAGATGCCAACATGAGTGACTTAGAGGTAGATATCCTCGGAGTAGTGAAGCAACTTAAATCACTCAAGAAAAGCAAACATTCTAGTCCAGGCTAATTAGGTTCCTTTCAGAGTAAGCTGATGCATAGCTCCATATCTAACAATTTTATGCGAGGGTTGTTCAATAAGTAAGGCCTCAAATTAAAAAAAAAATTAATATACTTAGACAAACGCCCTTATTGGTGCTTCACATTTGACGTTTGTTTTGATGGCCGGTGAAGTTTCGAACCTTGCTGGCAGATGGAAGAGCCATAGTACAGCTTCAATGTCGCGTCTACATACGACTCACGTTACATTCAGCGTGTTGTTATTGAATTCTTGTGTTCAGGAAAAGAAACCGTGGTGAACATCCATAAACGTTTTTGTGTAGTGTGTGGCTATGCTGCAGTTGCTAGAAGTACAGCGCGGCGATGAGTAAAGAAAGTTACAGCCCCATGAAATTCAGAAACAGAGCTCCATGATCAGCCACGCGGCGGACGTCCTGTCACAGCCGCTGCTCCAAACATGCTGAATCATGTGGATGCCATTATTCGTGCCGACCGGCGCATCACACTCGACATTTGGCTCTACACCTGTCGGTCAGCATTGGAAGTGCGTCTGCAATGGTCGAGACTCTCGGATATTGGATGAGGTGCTCAAGATGGTTTCCACGAATGCTCACAGTGGACCACAAGCTTCAAAGACAGTCGAGACCTGGCAACGTCAGACTTGTGCCGTTCAAAGACTCTCTACGGGGAAAACACTTTGAAGATTACGAGAGTGTCAGTCATCAAAACATGGCTACATCTACAGGACAAAAGCTTTTACCAACAGTGAATACATGCTCTTCCACAACGTTGGCGCACGGCCATAGAACGTGATGGAGGCTATGTGGAAAAATAGGACATGGATAAGACATGTTGATGTATATTGTCACCAAATTCTGTCTGTTGACGATAAGTATGTTCTCAGAAAAATGTGGGTCATTACGTCTATATTACTCATACAACCAGTCGCTCGACGAAAGACATGTACCCAATGACTGGAAACTTGCACAGGCCTCACCCATATCCAAGAAAAGTAGTAAGAGTAAATCACTGTGTCGTGTCTTTAATGTCGATAGGCAGCAGGACTTTGGAGCATATATTGTGTTCGAACATTATGAATCACCTCGAAGAGAACCGTCTATTGGGACATAGTCAACACGGATTTAGAAAACATCATTCTTGTGAAAGAAAACTAGCTCGTTGCACACACGAAGTCTTGAGTGCTGCTGACTAGGGATTTCAAATTAATTCACTACTTCTAGGTTTCCAAAACCCTTTTGACACTGAACCATACAGGCGGTTTGCAGTGAAAATGCGTCATTATGGAATATCGTCTCAGTTATGTGACTGGATTCATGGTTTCCTGTCAGCGAGGTCAACGTTCGTAGTAACTGACAGAAAGCCATCGAGTGAAACAGAAGTGATATCTGACGTTCCCCAGGATAGTTTTGTAGATTCTCTGGTGTTCCTTATGGGAGACAATCTCCTTATAGAAGTCAATCTGAGCGGCCGTCTTAGGTTGTTTGCAGATGATGCTGTCTTTTATCATCTAGTGAACTCATCAGAAGATCACAAAGGATTCAAAACGATTTAGGAAACATATGTGAATGGTGCGAAAATTATCAGTTGACTGTAAATAACGTAAAGTGTGATGTCATCCAAGTGAGCGCTAAAAGGAAAGCGTTAAACTTCAGTTACACTACAAACCAGTCAAATCTAAAAGCCGTAAATTCAACTAAATAACAAACCACAAATAATTCAAATGGGAAGGAACACACAGAAAATGTTGTGCAAAGACAAATCAGAGACAGCGTTTTATTGGCAGAACGCTTAGAAAATGTAACATACACTCCTGGAAATGGAAAAAAGAACACATCGACACCGGTGTGTCAGACCCACCATACTTGCTCCGGACACTGCGAGAGGGCTGTACAAGCAATGATCACACGCACGGCACAGCGGACACAACAGGAACCGCGGTGTTGGCCGTCGAATGGCGCTAGCTGCGCAGCATTTGTGCACCGCCGCCGTCAGTGTCAGCCAGTTTGCCGTGGCATACGGAGCTCCATCGCAGTCTTTAACACTGGTAGCATGCCGCACAGCGTGGACGTGAACCGTATGTGCAGTTGACGGACTTTGAGCGAGGGCGTATAGTGGGCATGCGGGAGGCCGGGTGGACGTACCGCCGAATTGCTCAACACGTGGGGCGTGAGGTCTCCACAGTACATCGATGTTGTCGCCAGTGGTCGGCGGAAGGTGCACGTGCCCCTCGACCTGGGACCGGACCGCAGCGACGCACGGATGCACGCCAAGACCGTAGGATCCTACGCAGTGCCGTAGGGGACCGCACCGCCACTTCCCAGCAAATTAGGGACACTGTTGCTCCTGGGGTATCGGCGAGGACCATTCGCAACCGTCTCCATGAAGCTGAGCTACGGTCCCGCACACCGTTAGGCCGTCTTCCGCTCACGCCCCAACATCGTGCAGCCCGCCTCCAGTGGTGTCGCGACAGGCGTGAATGGAGGGACGAATAGAGACGTGTCGTCTTCAGCGATGAGAGTCGCTTCTCCCTTGGTGCCAATGATGGTCGTATGCTTGTTTGGCGCCGTGCAGGTGAGCGCCACAATCAGGACTGCATACGTCCGAGGCACACAGGCCAACACCCGGCATCATGGTGTGGGGAGCGATCTCCTGCACTGACCGTACACCACTGGTGATCGTCGAGGGGACACTGAATAGTGCATGGTACATCCAAACCGTCATCGAACCCATCGTTCTACCATTCCTAGACCGGCAAGGGAACTTGTTGTTCCAACAGGACAATGCACGTCCGCATGTATCCCGTGCCACCCAACGTGCTCTAGAAGGTGTAAGACAACTACCCTGGCCAGCAAGATCTCCGGATCTGTCCCCCATTGAGCATGTTTGGGACTGGATGAAGCGTCGTCTCACGTGGTCTGCACGTCCAGCACAAACGCTGGTCCAACTGAGGCGCCAGGTGGAAATGGCATGGCAAGCCGTTCCACAGGACTAAATCCAGCATCTCTACGATCGTCTCCATGGGAGAATAGCAGCCTGCATTGCTGCGAAAGGTGGATATACACTGTACTAGTGCCGACATTGTGCATGCTCTGTTGCCTGTGTCTATGTGCCTGTGGTTCTGTCAGTGTGATCATGTGATGTATCTGACCCCAGGAATGTGTCAATAAAGTATCCCCTTCCTGGGACAATGAATTCGCGGTGTTCTTATTTCAATTTCCAGGAGTGTATCTGCGAAAGAGGTTGCCTACACTATGCTTGTCTACGAAAGAGACTGCCTACTCTACACTTGTCCGTCCTCTTTTGGAGTACTGCTGCGCGGTCTGAGATCCTTACCAGGTAGGATTAACGGAGTACATCGAGGATGTTCAAAGAAAAGCAGCTCGTTTTGTATTATCTCGAAATAGGGGAGAGGGTATCACTGACATGATACAGGATTTGGGGTGGATACCATTAAAACAAAGTCTAAATCTTCTCACGAAACCTCAATCGCCAAGATTCTCTTCCGAATGTGAAAATATTTCTTTGACCTTGACGTACATAGGGAGAAACGATCATCATTATGAAATAAGTTAAATCAGAGCTCGTACGGAAAGATATAGCTGTTCGTTTTCTCCGTGTGCTGTTCGAGAATTATTGCAAAGATGGTTCAACGAACCCTCTGACAGGCACTTAAGTGTGATTTTTAGAGTATTCATGGAGATGTGCACTAAAGAATAAGGTCCTAAATATCACTTTTCTATTTAAGGTAGCGCCTATTTGCGTTTAAATTTATCCTACTTCAATATGAGATGTTGCACATAATATCTTCTATCATTCAAATACTTTAAAATCGTGTAAACCTTTGATTAATTATTGAGCAAACCCTTGATATCTATTTTTCTCAAAGCTTTCTTATAGCAACTTGATTCCCGTTTGTTCTCAGCACCCCATATATGCAAAACACTGACTAGGAGGGTTATTTTTTGCCACCCTCCGATCGGTGGTGAAATTGAAGCGACAGTGAAAATAAAATGAAGCTGTGCGCATGTGTGTTGTGCAGTGTCTCTAGCATGCCCGTCGATCAGAGCATCACCCACTATTCTGATCTGAGCGCTTAGAACAGTTACACTCCCGCCAAGTGTGAACTGGCTGCTTAGGTTTTTCGCCCGATTTGATGCAGCCCACATAACATGACTTTTGTGCGCTCCTTTTTCATGGCACTGCTCGGATGCACACTGTAGGTGCAACGAATATGAAGCGTTAGATTACCCACCACACTGCCCAACCTTGGCTCCCTCTGATTTTCATCTCTTCGTTCATGTGAATCGCTGGCTATGAAAGCAGCCTTTTGTTGTAAATAGTGAGCTGCAGACCAGTATACTGGAGAAAAGCAAAGACGTCTGCCTACTGTGACGAGCACCGTGGAAACGTGGTACCACCCTACGGCAAATATCTAAGTCGGAGCAGCGACTTAGTAGAAAGTACGTGGAAGATGCAGGTATAGTTTGGAAATAAAACGTTTTTTTTATATTTTATTTTATATTTCTTGACTGATCGGAGATTGAAAGGAATAATAGCATGCATATGAGAAGACTGATTGGATGCCCGCAGCTCGTGCTCTAATGGCTAGCGTTGCTACCTCTGGATCTCGGGGTCCCGGGTTCGATTCCCGGCCTGGTTGGGAATTTATTCTGCCCGAAGCCTGGATGTTCATGTGGTCCTTATCATTTCATCATCATTCGTAACAGTGGCTAGATTGGACAATGCAAAAAAAAAAGAAAAGAAAAATTGGTCTGTGAAAAACTTGGACTTTGTATGGTCTCTGATGACCTCATAGTTGAGCACCCCACAAACCAAACATCATCATCGGCAGAGTAATTGGATATCTTTTCGGGCATCAGTTAGTAGACTCTAGTAGACTCATATTCCTGGAGGGATCCGTAGACGGTAAGAACAGCTAGGGAAGCCGGACACAGGAATATATGCAACACATGACAAAGGTCATATTGCGTTAGTACTACTCATAGATGAATGAACATGCGGAAACAGGAAGTCAAGGAGAGCAGCAATAAAAAGAAATGATTTAGACAACTAAAGGCATGAAGGAAATTTCAAGGCTTGCTGCTACGAAAGTGCGTAACTGAATGGGTTATTAGATTTGAAAGTGTAATCGTCATTCTGTCTGATCTTAAAAGATAATCGTTCGAAATAAAGCCGTTTCTTCGTTTGAGTTTAATGAAAAAATTAGAAATCAGTTCACCAACTGTAGTGTGTCCACCGAGTCTAAAATTTATCGCAGTTTTCCCACATGGTTACGAATTATCAGACACGCAGCATATAGAAGCTTGCTAAAGTCATGGTTCCTACGCTCAGCATGCGAATTGAATTCACAACTGCAGTGTGAAGCTCTCGCTTGTACGGTGTCTGTACACCATTTTCCAATTTGTTCATGGAGAAAAAGAATGTAATAGCAGATGTAATGTGTAAAAGTAGTCGGAAAGTAGTCGGAATGTTTCGAGCAATCTGTGAGGAATGAAGTATATTGAGAAGTAAAGCAGGGCCTGTACTGGTGGAACTTGGAGGTTGCTGCATTTACCAGGTCCGCGGCATACGCCGACACCCTGCTCCTTGTGAGGCACGGTAATTAACGTCAAGCGTTGGAGTTAAACTGCACAGCGCGCTAGACACACAGAGCTGCAGGGGTAAACAAGTGAAGCGGTAATTAACTGAGGGATGAAGGATATGCTTCTTCCCGAAGGACAGCCGCAACGAATACACAAACACCAGAGTACGCACAATCGAGCAGTTCATTACTTATTTTTATTTTTCAAATATAATGCAAGAATATTTCTGTCCGTTTACAGTTAGTATTTACAGCATAATACAGGAATCGGAATGGACATAATGGTTTCCGAAATATAATTCCACATTAAACTATTAATTATTGGTGGGTCAGCCCAATCAATTCTACCGTCCTGTTCACTGGGGAATCTACGAGGGCAGTTCAATAAGTAATGCAACACATTTTTTTTCTCGGCCAATTTTGGTTGAAAAAACCGGAAATTTCTTGTGGAACATTTTCAAACATTCCCGCTTCGTCTCGTATAGTTTCATTGACTTCCAACAGGTGGTAGCGCTGTACGGAGCTGTTAAAATGGCATCTGTAACGGATGTGCGTTGCAAACAACGGGCAGTGATCGAGTTTCTTTTGGCGGAAAACCAGGGCATCTCAGATATTCATAGGCGCTTGCATAATGTCTACGTTGATCTGGCAGTGGACAAAAGCAGGGTGAGTCGTTGGGCAAAGCGTGTGTCATCATCGCCGCAAGGTCAAGCAAGACTGTCTGATCTCCCGCGTGCAGGCCGGCCGTGCACAGCTGTGACTCCTGCAATGGCGGAGCGTGCGAACACACTCGTTCGAGATGATCGACGGATCACCATCAAACAACTCAGTGCTCAACTTGACATCTCTGTTGGTAGTGCTGTCACAATTGTTCACCAGTTGGGATATTCAAAGGTTTGTTCCCGCTGGATCCCTCGTTGTCTAACCGAACACCATAAAGAGCAAAGGAGAACCATCTGTGCGGAATTGCTTGCTCGTCATGTGGCTGAGGGTGACAATTTCTTGTCAAAGATTCTTACAGGCGATGAAACATGGGTTCATCACTTCGAACCTGAAACAAAACGGCAATCAATGGAGTGGTGCCACACCCACACACCTACCAAGAAAAAGTTTAAAGCCATACCCTCAGCCGGTAAAGTCATGGTTACAGTCTCCTGGGACGCTGAAGGGGTTATTCTGTTCGATGTCCTTCCCCATGGTCAAACTATAAACTCTGAAGTGTATTGTGCTACTCTTCAGAAATTGAAGAAGCGACTTCAGCGTGTTCGTAGGCACAAAAATCTGAACGAACTTCTCCTTCTTCATGACAACGCAAGACCTCACACAAGTCTTCGCACCCAAGAGGAGCTCACAAAACTTCAGTGGACTGTTCTTCCTCATGCACCCTACAGCCCCGATCTCGCACCGTCGGATTTCCATATGTTTGGCCCAATGAAGGACGCAATCCGTGGGAGGCACTACGCGGATGATGAAGAAGTTATTGATGAAGTACGACGTTGGCTCCGACATCGACCAGTGGAATGGTACCGTGCAGCACACAGGCCCTCATTTCAAGGTGGCGTAAGGCCGTAGCATTGAATGGAGATTACGTTGAAAAATAGTGTTGTGTAGCTAAAAGATTGGGGAATTACCTGGTGTATTTCAATGATGAATAAAACAACCCCTGTTTCAGAAAAAAATGTGTTGCATTACTTATTGAACTGCCCTCGTACAATGTCGTCTGCTGTTCCTTGCCTGAACAAACGCGTAGCTTATTTTTTGACAGTTCCGCAATCATTTCAGTCGCCATTTAACCGCTACTGTCGTTCCCTTCCGTCTTTCACTATTGAACGGGTTACTATTAAATTTGTCTCTCTCCAGAAAGTATGTGTCGGCTAAGGATCTGATTCTGAAACTGAATAACGATGTGACTGTAATTTTTGTTGAACTGCGTATCTAACTCAATTAACCTCATACCTCCTGCCATCTCTTACTGGACATACACCTGTCTGACCATGGCATTCTGAGTAGGTAATGTGTACACATATGAAGTAGAACCACGCGTTGTAATAGCTAGGAAATGATCTTCAGCGTCGGTAGAACAGTTCGAGAAATGCTGTGTAGATGTCCTCTAAAGCCATTTTAGTACGTTGTTCTTTCATAACGGTCATCAGTGTTTACCGTACATTCACGTGGAAGTGAATAAGAGCTAATAATGTCCTGATATTTATTACAGCTTCACAGTTATCTCTTTACATACATTACTTTTTGTTTACATCATCTAAAAGAGCACGAGCAGTACTGGTTCCAAGAAAATAGCCAGACGGGACACACAGGATCTATAAAATGTCAAACCTATCTGGTTACGACCAATATCCACTAAATGTTTCCACACTGAAAATGTACGATTCCTCAGATCTTTATAATTGGAAATATGTAATTCAACAGGTGAGCCAGACAGGCTTGCGGTTCGGAGAGCAAAGAAAGGGCCTATGTGGTGTGCGTACTGTAAGACCTTCGGTACACACACCATCAGATTAGTTGACTTGTCCCTTTAACGAAGTAGGCGAGCGTCAGCAATATGTCTCGTGGTCTTATCGTGGCGTGTTTACCTTCTGCCGTTAGGTCAGACGATAGAAATGCCACTTGCACGCTTAGAGTGGCAGATTGACGGAGACCAATTTTAAACAGAGCTTGATTAATTTTCACACACATTTATTAAAATAATAAAAATATAGACATTACGTAACATGATTCTGGATGCTGTTTACAATTGACAATCTGAAGTTCCTTTGGTCTTTGTACGTCAATCTTATTCTCACATATCTCTGATACTTGACAAAGTGTCTATACATTTCTCTTCATGGCTATGTACAGGAATATGATAATCTTATTAGGCGCAGACTGAAAATTGACTATAGACTAATGCAGACTAATGCAGACTGACTAATCGGAGGTCTCTACTCTACCTCGAGCGTTCAGGTATCACTGCGCGAGTGTGATCCGCGAGGAGGAAAGGTTCTACGTTAGCAGCAATCTCATTGGCTGCGTTACATATTAATACGCGGATCGGCGGAAGCAGAATTTGGTCCGTCTCTACGACAGCGCCATCTCGTAGTGCGGAGACCGACGAGCGCTGCGCCTGCGCTGTTGTGCTTAGCGGGGCGCGCTCTAGTGGGAAAGTTGTGTATGCGCTGACTACGCGGAACTATGCACACAACAGCCTATAAATTTATATGGTAATGTGGTGCTTCGAATTTCAAGAACTTCCTGTTCCTCCGTACGAATTACCCCCAGTAAAATATTAATCCTAAACAGAAGAATCAGAGCTGTTGAGAGATGGATCCCCATGTTTTGTACTCAGCCTCCGTCGGTTTTCAGAAACTACAGTAGAAACGTAGGAGAGACGTCTAATGAATCCGCATGGTCTCTTGACAATGTCCCTCTGCATGAGAAGGAAGCTCAGAAGTCCTTCGCTGCGAAAATTCCTTCATCGGACGCTCCAGCTTAGCATGGGGAGAATCTGACTGAATTTAACGCTGTAAAAACCCGCCGAGAGGCCGTGACCAATCCATTTAGCCATCTGTCAATAACTTTTGTTATAAGTTCAATTCCATTAGAAGCTGATTAATTTTTAGGATCAGAATAATCAAATAATTCAGAGTTGTGGCTACTCATTTGATATCGAGAAGTGTTCCGTTATTATTTAGTAGTGTTCGTTATGAAGATAATTTACAAATCTCGATGAGATATGGCTAAACATGCAAAGTCACTTATCAGTTCGCACCACAACCTACCTACCAATGGCCAGCCTTGCCTGCAGATCTGATTACACCCCGTTTAATCAGTGTTTCCATTTCCTCAGTTAATTCTGTTTCTAGAAAATGGTGTAGTTCAGTCATGAAAGGGTTCATAGTTGTTACATATTGTCAAATGAAACAACCCAAGCGCCGGCCGAAGTGGCCGTGCGGTTAAAGGCGCTGCAGTCTGGAACCGCAAGACCGCTACGGTCGCAGGTTCGAATCCTGCCTCGGGAATGGATGTTTGTGATGTCCTTAGGTTAGTTAGGTTTAACTAGTTCTAAGTTCTAGGGGACTAATGACCTCAGCAGTTGAGTCCCATAGTGCTCAGAGCCATTTGAACCAGCCAAACAACCCAAGCAACCGGAATCTCGTGGGCCAGTCGCCGACTTTTTGGCATATTCGGGAAACCACAAGGAGCGTCTATATCGTAAGGGAGCTCCTCGGTGAAAACCTCGGCAGTTCGGAAAAAGGCCAATATGTGCCTCAAATGCTTACCTGCAGGTATCGACCGAAATATAACCAATTTAGTTAGTTACTTATACCTTAGATCACTTCAACGATCCTTTCATCGAAGTGACGTCGCACAAGTCAGTTTACAACATGTGTAGGCATGAGTAGTGTCAACATTAATCAACGGATTGTTATTTTCTGCCGTACTCATGGAACTATGCTCAGTTTTTTTAGCTGTTACTGTATAATAATTCTCTCATAGCTGTAGGGATCTCCATGTTACCTTTAGGAAACTTTCAACTGTTCCTGAGAAATATAGATGCATTACTGAGCTATCTGTCAGAGAACAAGGAACACTTAGTGGCTTGTACATATTTCAATGTAGATTTCTTAAAAGATACGTAAAAGGAAACGAAGTGGAATTATTATTTGGGTGTTTCGATCTTGCATCAGGTACCCATTTGCTAATGAACTAACTGATCATAATGCATAATTAATGAAGTAAACAGTATGGCAACTTACAACTCCCAGGCAGGCTTAAACATAGCAGTGAGGCTTCTGAGTGACAACTGGATACACTGTTTTAAGATTAAGCTGAGATCTGTGTTATGGGATGGGGTATACGTAGAAAGAGATGCTAATAGCAAATTCTATTTCTTCCACAGTAAATTTGTGTCAACATTTGAAAGCTGCTTTCCTGAAAAACTGCCCTCGAGATCCATTAAGAAAAGGCAAATAAGCTGTAATTAGCTAACGGAACTAAACTTTCTTGTAAGAGGAACAGGGAAACTTATGTGAAGGCCAGACTAAGTCAACATGCATTATTACTTGCATGCTACAAAAAATACTGTCGTATTTTAAGGAAAGTCATTAATATGTCCGGATCTATGTAAGCCCTGACAGAAATGTATAACAACGACAGTAAGATTGAAACTACTTGGCACATCGTCAAATGAAGTACAATATTCCATAACAATTAAACTGAATGACAATGTTATGATTGATGATTCACATCTTGCAAGCACTTTTAACAATCACTTTCTTAATGTAGCAGCAAATATAAAATTAAGCAGCTCAGTTGACGAAGCAAGGAAAGATATTAAAATTGTCATTCTACAAAACTTTAGGGAACCAGAATTAAAACCAACGTACTTCACTGAAATTACTACTATAAAAATTCTAAAAACACAAACGCTCGTATGGTGTTGGTGGAAATTGAAAGGGAATTCTGAAAAACAATGCCCTTACTTATGTATGCAATGCATCACTGGCGCAGAGAATTTTTCCAGACAAGGTAAAATATGCAGTTGTTAAATCACCTCATAAGAAAGGTGACAAAACAGATTTAAACAGTTATAGCCCAAATACTGATGAACAACTGCTGTAAAAGGATTGAAATTCCCTCTGAATGGAACAAGCCATATTTGGTTTCTATTTTCAAGAAAAGGGATAGGAAAGACACAAACTGCTATAGAGGCATTAGTGTCAACTGTACAATGAGCCGCTTATTCGAAAGACAATGTTTGAAGAATTAGACTAAATGTTAGCCACCATATTGGGGAAGACTAGAGCGGGATTAGGTAGAACATATCATGTACAGATAACATATTTATTTTACAACTAATGGAGAAATTTGTAGCAGTGGGAAAGGAGATACACATTGCCTTTGTAGATTTGGCAGAAGCTTACGATACAGTCTCTAGATATAAACTGTGGAAAGCTATGAAAGACATAGGTATGTGTTGTGTACATAGTACCTCGTAGTCAGCGCGTACACAACTTTCCCACTAGAGCGCGCCCCTCCAAGCACAACAGCGCAGGCGCAGCGCTCGTCCGTCTCCGCACTACGAGATGGCGCTGCCATAAAGACGGACCAAATTCTACTGCCACCGATCCGCGTATTAATATGTAATGCAGCCAATGAGATTGCTGCTAACGTAGAACCTTTTCTCCTCGCGGATCACACTCGCGCAGTGATACCTGAACGCGCGAGGTATTATAACGAGCGTACAGACCTTCGATTAGTTAGTCTGCATCAGTCTGTACCAGTCTATAGTCAAGTATCAGTCTGCGCCTAATAAGATTATCATATTCCTGTACATAGCCATGAAGATAAATGAATAGACACTTTTCCAAGTATCAGAGATATGTGAGAATAAGATTAACGTACCAAGACCAAAGGAACTTCAGACTGTCAATTGTAAACAGCAGTCAGAATCAAGTTACGTAATATCTATGTTTTTTATTATTTTAATAAATGTGTGTGAAAATTAATCACGTTCTGTTTAAAGTTGGTCACCGTCAGTCTGCTACACTAAGCCTGCAAGTGGCATTTCTATCGTCTGACCTAACGGCAGAAGATAAACACGCCACGATAAGACCACGAGACATATTGCTGACACTCGTCTACTTCGTTAGAGCGACAAGTCAAATAATCTGATGGTATGTGTACCGACGGTCTTACAGTACGCACATCACAGTATGGATGATCACCTTTTACAAATTATTATTGAAATGTACAGAAATAATGTGGTACATATTAAACGAGGTTCAAAGCTATCAGAACCTATTAATGTCACTAAAAGTTTGCGACAAGGTAGCAGTATGCCACCCACCTTTTTAATTTATTTGTACAAGTGGCTCTCCCAAATTGGAAGTACAGCTATACAGGAATCGAAATCACTCTCAATGACGTGTAGATATTTTCATTAAGTTTTGTTGACGATCATGCTATTATAGTGCAACATGATTATGACCTTCAGTTCATGATACGACGATTATATAAGGAATGCAACAGTTGGAGACTAAAAATGAGTCTAACAAATATAGAGTATCTATTGGGGAATAGGGACACTAAATTTGAAGTACATGTTAATGACAAATCAGTTATGAGACAGGTAGAGAAGTTTGAATATCTCGGGGCATGTATCGATATAAATGGATTGGGCCATTTAGAAGCAAAATATAGAATACAGCAAAGCAGAAAAGTGTTAGGGCATATGGATTCTTTTTGGTGGGTTAAGAATATTTCCAACAGCAATGAGAAAAGAGTAGGTATGACAATAGTTCAATCAGTGATATGCTATGGATCAGAACTATGGATCTTAAATTCGGATCTCAAGACATAGCTGTGGATATGGATTATTTGCGTCGGAGTGCCAGAATATCAAGAATCGAAAGGGAAACTAATGATGAAGTGAAGGCAAATGATACAGTGATAGATACAAATGAAAGAAAATCGTTGAAATGGTATGGACATATGATGAGAATGCCAGATCATCGGTGGTCAAAGAAGGTTTATGAAGGGAAACCACACGGCAGACGTAAGCGCTGAAGACCACGATGTTCTTGGGCAGATCACATAAATGGAGTAATGGAACATCGCTGTATCGACAAGGAAGATGCGCTGGACAAAGAGATTTGGCGGAGGATAACTGGAATACAAGATATTGTTATTAATTAATCCTTGTATTGATTAATCCTGTAATAATAATAATAATAACAACGTCTTTTTCCACAATAATCGAAAAAGTGATGCACTCAAGAATAGTCGCACACTTACACAGAAACAATTTACTCACCACATCGCCGGCCGCAGTAGCGGAGCGGTTCTAGGTGCTTCAGTCTGGAACAGCGCGATCGCTACGGTTTCTTCGAATTCAGCCTCGGGTATGAATGTGTCTGATGTCCTTAGGTTAATTAGGTTTAAGTAGTTAGTCCCATAGCGCTCAGAGCCATTTACTCACTACATCATATTTTGGATTCCAGCACAGTTGCTCGATTGACAATGCTATTTATACATTCACTCACCAAACAGTACAAGCAACACGTAGTAACACAGAGAAGAGCCAAATAATCTGGTACACCTGTCTAATATCGTGTATCGCCCCCACGAGCACGCATAAGTGCCGCAACACAACGTGGCATGGACTAGACTAATGTCTGAAGTAGCACTGGAGGGCATTGACACTATGAATCTTGCAGGGCTGTCCATCAATCCTTAAGAGTGCGAGGGGGGTGGAGATCTCATCTGAATAGAAAGTTGCAAGGAATCCCAGATATGCTCAATAATGAACTCTTCTGAACAGCACGTTGCAAGGCATCCTAGATATGCTCAGTTATGTTCATTTCAGGGGAGTTTTCTAGTCAGCGGAAGTGTTTAAGCACAGAAGAGTGTTCCTGGAGCCACTCTGTAGCAATTCTGGACTTGTGGGGTGTCACATTTTCCTGCTGGAATTGTGCAAGTCCGTCGGAATGCACAATGGACTGAATGGATGCTGGTGATAGACAGGAAGCTTACGTACGTGTCACCTGTCAGAGTCGTGTCTAGACGTATCAGGGGTCCCGTATCACACCAATTGCACACGCCCCACACCATTACAGACCAGCTTGAACGGTGCCCTGCTGACATGCAGGGTCCATGGATTCATGAGGTTGTCTCCATACCCGCGCACGTCCATCCATCCACTCGATAGAATTTGAAACGAGACTCGTCAGACCAGGCAACATGTTTACAGTCATCAACAGTTCAACGTCGGTGATGACGGGCCCAGGAGAGACGTAAGACTTTGTGTTGTGCAGTCATTAAGTGTACACCAGCAGGCCTTCGGCTCCGAAAGCCCATATCGATGATATCTCGTTGAATGGTTCGCACTCTGACACTTATTGATGACCCAGCATTGAAATCTGCAGTAATTTGCGGAAGGGTTGAACGATTCTCTTCAGTGGTTGTTGGTCCCGTTCTTGGTGGATCTTTTTCCGGCCGCAGAGATCTCTGAGATTTGATGTTTTACAGGATTCCTGATACTCACGGCACACTCGTGAAATGGTCGTACGGTAAAATCCCAAGTTGATCGCTACCTCGGAGATACTGTGTACCATCGCTCGTGTGCCGACAATAACACCATGTTCAAACTCACTTAAATCTTGATAACCTGCCATTGTAGCAACAGTAACCGATCTAGCGACTGCGCCAGACACTTGTTGTCATATATAGTCGTTGTTGACCGCAGCGCCGTATTCTGCCAGTTTACATAGCTCTGTATTTGAACACGCAGTTTCTTTGGCACTTCTGTGTATATCACCAGATGTTTTTTTTTTTTTTTTTTGACCTTCATGTAGATCACTCTACTCTCTCAGAAAACCTCATCGTTTTGTATCTGATGGTTTTATGCTCACCTAATTTGAATCTCAGCTAGTGAACAGAATACAAAAGGTTGGGGTGCATAGTTCAGACAATTTCGGAAAGGTAGTAAATTTTAGTAACTGGGGATAAATTCCAGGGTTGGAACTTAAATAGTGGCAACTGTTTATTCACAACCGATACAAAAGTGTTACATGTTTGCACCAGTTACTGTCTTTCAAATTAGTCACCAGCGTTGTCTATAACTCGTTGCCAGCGATGTGGAAGGCGTAGTATACCGTTAGCAGAGCCTGTTCTGATGATGGTGCGAATGGAGTGGTCTAAAGATATGGTGAGTCTCGTGTACGACTGTGATGGTGTTATCCTAAGGTATTACGTTTCTCCACGGCAGACTGTCAACGCACAGTATTACTGTTCGTTTCTGGAGCATCACCTGCGACCAGCTTTGCGAAAGAAGCGGCGACACTTTCTACGCAACCCACTCGTCATTTTGTACGACAATGCACGGACGCCTACAGTTCAAGCTGTGGCTGCTCTGTTCGGTCGATGGGACTGGGAAGTACTGTATCATTCTCCATACTCTCCTGACTTAAGTCCTTGTGGCTTTGATTTGGTTCCGAATATGGAGGAACCACTTCGTGGCATTCTCTTCAGAACTGTCCCAGAGATTCGACAGGCAGTAGATCGCTATATTCGAACCACCAATGTAAAATGATACAACTCACTCCCGTTTTTAAAACCAGGCAGGCCTACATCGCTGACATCACTCTGTTGCTGATTTGGAGAACACTTTTTATGCTCAGTACTGCGACTTTTGTGAAGATCCGAAATTTTCTGTGTGGGAATCAACATCGAGCCCGCAAATAATGATTGTGTGAAACCTAGGTCACTCTGATCGCCCACGAGACTCTGAAGGCAGTAGATTCCAGGGCTGTCGCCGCATGGGCATGGTCTAGGGCGCCTTGCCACGGTTCTCGTGGCTCCCCCCCCCCCCCCCCACCCCACACTCGGAAGTTCGAGTCCTTCCTCGGCCATGAGTCTGTGTGTTGTCCTTAGCGTAAGTTAGTTTAAGTTAGTTTAAGTGGTGTGTAAGCCTAGGGATCACTGGCCACACCAGTTTGGTCCCACAGGAACTTACCACAAATTTCCAGTACCAGTGCTAGATTTGACATACTGCTGCAAATATATACTGCTGCAAATACATACTGCTGCTTGACTTTCGGAAGGAGTTCGTTACACGTAAGTCGCCTAGTAAAGGAAATACACTCCTGGAAATTGAAATAAGAACACCGTGAATTCATTGTCCCAGGAAGGGGAAACTTTATTGACACATTCCTGGGGTCAGATACATCACATGATCACACTGACAGAACCACAGGCACATAGACACAGGCAACAGAGCATGCACAATGTTGGCACTAGTACAGTGTATATCCACCTTTCGCAGCAATGCAGGCTGCTATTCTCCCATGGAGACGATCGTAGAGATGCTGGATGTAGTCCTGTGGAACGGCTTGCCATGCCATTTCCACCTGGCGCCTCAGTTGGACCAGCGTTCGTGCTGGACGTGCAGACCGCGTGAGACGACGCTTCATCCAGTCCCAAACATGCTCAATGGGGGACAGATCTGGAGATCTTGCTGGCCAGGGTAGTTGACTTACACCTTCTAGAGCACGTTGGGTGGCACGGGATACATGCGGACGTGCATTGTCCTGTTGGAACAGCACAGCAAGTTCCCTTGCCGGTCTAGGAATGGTAGAACGATGGGTTCGATGACGGTTTGGATGTACCGTGCACTATTCAGTGTCCCCTCGACGATCACCAGTGGTGTACGGCCAGTGTAGGAGATCGCTCCCCACACCATGATGCCGGGTGTTGGCCCTGTGTGCCTCGGTCGTATGCAGTCCTGATTGTGGCGCTCACCTGCACGGCACCAAACACGCATACGACCATCATTGGCACCAAGGCAGAAGCGACTCTCATCGCTGAAGACGACACGTCTCCATTCGTCCCTCCATTCACGCCTGTCGCGAAACCACTGGAGGCGGGCTGCACGATGTTGGGGCGTGAGCGGAAGACGGCCTAACGGTGTGCGGGACCGTAGCCCAGCTTCATGGAGACGGTTGCGAATGGTCCTCGCCGATACCCCAGGAGCAACAGTGTCCCTAATTTGCTGGGAAGTGGCGGTGCGGTCCCCTACGGCACTGCGTAGGATCCTACGGTCTTGGCGTGCATCCGTGCGTCGCTGCGGTCTTGTCCCAGGTCGACGGGCACGTGCACCTTCCGCCGACCACTGGCGACAACATCGATGTACTGTGGAGACCTCACGCCCCACGTGTTGAGCAATTCGGCGGTACGTCCACCCGGCCTCCCGCATGCCCACTATACGCCCTCGCTCAAAGTCCGTCAACTGCACATACGGTTCACGTCCACGCTGTCGCGGCATGCTACCAGTGTTAAAGACTGCGATGGAGCTCCGTATGCCACGGCAAACTGGCTGACACTGACGGCGGCGGTGCACAAATGCTGCCCAGCTAGCGCCATTCGACGGCCAACACCGCGGTTCCTGGTGTGTCCGCTGTGCCGTGCGTGTGATCATTGCTTGTACAGCCCTCTCGCAGTGTCCGGAGCAAGTGTGGTGGGTCTGACACACCGGTGTCAATGTGTTCTTTTTTCCATTTCCAGGAGTGTACATGTGTACGGAATATCAGACCATTTTATGCAATTGGACCGAAAAGTTTCCTAGCAAACAGAACACAGCATGTCATTCTTAACGGATAGAAATCGTCAGATACAGAAGCAGCTTCGGGGATACACCAATGAAGGGTTTCTAATACTTTCCACAGTATATAGGTACAAATGAGTTGGTTGATGACGTCGTAAGTTCTACGAGGCTGTTAGCGGTTGATGCCGTATACCCACAAAATTCGCAACACTCGAAAATTGTTACGAAATGCAGGAAGAAACAAATGAAACATGTTGCGAGCAAATGGGTGGGAAGAGCCGTTAATGTCCGGTCATGCGATTGCCGTAAAAGCCCTTGTAGGTGTCACTTCCATTCAAAATTGGAAATTGGCAAACGAAGCGATTTAAAGAGAAACGCCTACATGAATGTAACAGCAGGTAAAGCTGAACTGAGACTGAGATTCATTAAAAATGAGAGAATATATTAATCTGTAGCAGGGTTTGATTTTGAGTGTGACTTACAGCAGGTGTCTCCAAAATACGACCTGCGAAGAGATTTAATACGCCCGCGCTAGAGCGGAACTTCGTTAAAGTTGCTCCCGATTTTTGCCGCTTGTGTAACTCTTAATACAGGCCGCAAAGAGTACTGCCTTCACATCTTCACAAATAAATTTAAAAAGAAGAAGGCACCAGGAACCCTCTGCCTGCAGGTCACTGTGATTTCCTTGCTGTATTTGCTGTGTTGTTGTATTCGAAAGGAAGAAAACTTAATTTCAGCGGACGTAATTCCCAAGTATTCGAATGAAAGAAAACTTGAAGAGTGTCCAGATTGCCCGTTGAAACTAGAGAAGCAAGTTTAGATAGTGAGTGCCGTATTTTCAGTATAATGTGGACCGTGAAACACAGAAACTTCGTTACAGAAAAAGACAACAAACAAATGTATGTTATCTGTAACGAAGCTTTTGATATTGTTAAGGGATACGGTATTCGACACCACTACAAAATAAAGCATAATGCTCAATTTGATAAATTCAAGGACAAGGTACGTGATCACAGCCTCGAAACTCTGAATCATGGACAATGTCGTCAGTATAACTGTTTTATTAAACGCATTTACGAAAGTGATAGCATTTCAAAGGTATGACTACGCATTGCCACTGAAATTTGCCAAACACGCCAATCTTTTCTCTCACGGTGATTACATAAAAAGAGCTTTGTTTTTACAGTTGAAGAACTCTTTCTTGAAATACTGAACTATTTAAAGTAGGTACTAGTTCAGCACATCAAGTGTAACGCCAACTTAAAAACAATGTTTGTAGTTTACCAAATCATTTACAAGAAAAGATCCAAGTTTGAATTCTACTCAGCAGCACTAGCATATATCACAGACTGCGGGAGCCCTGTTGTTTCTTATATATATTAACACAGACTATGAAGTTACTGAAGAGCCTGCTGACCTTATTTCCCTGAATGCTACAAAAACAGGTGAGGAATGTTACAGGGGGTACAGTTTGCATAACCTGAAATGTACGACGTACCTCTTCCTAGGTTGAACTGTATTACCACGCAAAGGGTGGAAGGTTCCTTCTGTTTAGTTATGCTTCGTTGCCTTTTTGTATCTCTCTTCCTCTCCTTCCTTCTACCTATGCTAGTGCGTGCCGGACGTGTGTGTCGCCAAGTCACCTCACTGACACGTGCTTGCCCGCTTGATGCACTGCTCGGAAGGATTGAATTTATGGGGCCGGCCCGACGTTTAGTTAAATGATCTGATGATTATTATGTTAATATTGCGCAGTGGATAACGCGGGGGAGGGCTCAAACAACCAAAGCAGTTCTTTACCAAAGCAGTTAAGACGTGTTGCTTGCAAATGGGGTTAAAAAGGAACCGTGAACAAAATTTATAGGATAGCCTAGAAAAAATTTTACGTCACGCGCTTAGAACCTTAAGTATGTAACGCACGCTTCTCATACCAGATTTCACACGGAATCGTTATCCAAAATAATCATGAGCCGTTGCTTTAACATGGCAAGAAATGCTGCTTATAAAAGTGAAACTATATAATTTTTTTAGAGCTATTGCTGCTCTCGTGTGCTGAAGGCAACAAATGAATGCAGCACCGTAAAGGGATAACGCAAGTCCCCATGCTCGCCTTTGAAAAAGAAACCCTAACTGAAAACTTGAATTGTAAAGGCAAAATTAAAAAAAAAAAAAGAATGAATGGCCGTAACGACACGCAAACTATTTCAATCCTCAAAAAGTTCGGATTAGTAACCCGCTACCCCAAAAGTGACTATCATGGCGGCCCTCAACGGCCGTTCCCTTACATGGAGGGAGGGGGACCTGTTACCAGCCCCGGACTACCCCTTGGCAAACAGGTGCTTCATCTCTGTCTTTACTCCAGGCTTAGGTTGGCACTAACCAACTTACAGGGTGACCATATCTCTGACTTGGCACTACCAGCAGATGAACTCTTATAAAAACCCCAAACGTAATCAACCCAAGTCAACGAGGTGGGATTAGGGAAGGGATGTGTATTTATGTAATTATGAATTGAATTAAATAAACAGGTAGTCCACCACTTCACTCGAGATATCACACACTATTTAAACTAAAAATATGTTGAAAGTACACTACTGGCCACTAAAATTGCTACATCACGAAGATGACGTGCTACAGACGCGAAAATTAACCGACAAGAAGAAGATGCTGTGATATGCAAATGATTAGCTTTTCAGAGCACTCACACAAGGTTGGCGCCGGTGGCGATACCTACAACGTGCTGACATGAGGAAAGTTTCCAACCGATTTCTCATACACAAACAGCAGTTTACCGGCGTTGCATGGTGAAACGTTGTTGTGATGCCTCGTGTAACGAGGAGAAATGCGTACCATCACGTTTCCGACTTGGATAAACGTCGGATTGTAGCCTATCGCGATTGCTATTTATCGTATCGTGACATTGCTGCTCGAGTTGGTCGAGATCCAATGACTGTTAGCAGAATATGGAATCGCTGGGTTCAGGAGGGTAATACGGATCGCCCTGCTGGATCCCAACGGCCTCGTATCACTATCAGTCGAGATGACAGGCATGGCTGCAACGGATCGCGCAGCCACGTCTCGATCTCTGAGTCAACAGATGGGGACGTTTGCAAGACAACAACCATCTGCACGAACAGTTTGGCGACGTTTGCAGCAGCATGGACTATCAGCTCGGAGACCATGGCTGCTGTTACCCTAGACGCTGCATCACAAAAATGGCTCTGAGCACTATGGGACAATTTCTACCCTCATCAGTCCCCTAGAACTTAGAACTACTTAAACCTAACTAACCTAAGGACATCACACACATCCATGCCCGAAGCAGGATTCGAACCTGCGACCGTAGCGGCCGCGCGGTGCCAGACTGCATCGCCTTTAACCGCTTGGCCACCACGGCCGGCGGCTGCATCACAGACAGGTGCGCCTGCGATGATGTACTCAACGACGAACCTGGGTGCACGAATGGCAAAACGACATGTTTTCGGATGAATCCAGGTTCTGTTTACAGCATCATGATGGTCGCATCCGTGTTTGGCGACATCGCGGTGAACGCACGCTGGAAGCGTGTATTAGTCATCGTCATACCGGCGTATCATCCAGCGTGATGGTATGGGGTGCCATTGGTTACACGTCTCGGTCGTCTCTTGTTCTTATTGACGGCATGTTGAACAGTGGACGTTACATTTCAGATGTGTTACGACCCGTGGCTCTACCCTTCATTCGATCCCTGCGAAACCCTGCATTTCAGCAGGGTAATGCACGACCGCATGTTGCAGGTCCTGTACGGGCTTTTCTGGATACAGAAAATGTTCGACAGCTGACTTGGCCAGCACATTCTCCAGATCTCTCACCAATTGAAAACGTCTGGCCAATGGTGGCCGAGCAACTGGCTAGTCACAATACGCCAGTCACTACTCTTGATGAACTGTGGTATCGTGTCGAAGCTGCATGGGCAGCTGTACCTGTATACGCCATCCAAGCTCTGTTTGACACAATGCCCAGGCATATCAAGACCGTTATTATGGCCGGATGTGGTTGTTCTGGGTACTGATTTCTCAGCATCTATGCACACAAATTGCGTGAAAATGTAATCACATGTCAGTTCTTGTATATTTGTCCAATCAATACCCGGGTATCATCTGCATTTCTTCTTGGTGTAGCAATTTTAAAGGCCAGTAGTGTATATTCAGTATAATGCAACAAAAAACTAATTGTAATGAGATGGAACAAACTGTTCCCTCTCAAGGGAAAGAAATATTTGTGACGAATATGGAGCTTTCGTTGGAAGATTAAACTGAGAATGTGAAGCCAAGGTGTTACCAAACACTTGATAATACACTGTATTCTTCATCAGGTAGCACTTTGTGCAAAGTTATTGGATTATGTCCCGTGTGACGAAGCTTTTTAATATCTGTTGTAAATTTCCTTCGATGTCGTGAAGTCATATAAGTTAATTAAAGTCTTTCCTAGATGAGGGAGGATCTTTGCCAAGTTGTATCCCATACCACACGAGAATAAGATGGTTAACCTGTACTAAAATTTTGTGCAGCTTGTTTTTTTTGAGGCCAGACATTGAAATACTTCATAAAGAGGGAAATAATCATTGGGAAGCCCTGTCGGACAAAGAATAGGTACGCAGACTAGCTTTCTTGACTGAAGATGCTCTCCATTTGAATGAAATCAACAGTAAACTTCAAGGGGAAGGCAATAGTGTCCATAATCTTTACACCCATGTTAAATCTTTGAGACAGAAACGCATGCTTTCGAGCACAGAATCAGAGCGAAAATTTTCTCAAACTTCTCCAGATGGTGTCGCTAAAGGCTGAGCAGGACTCAAGTTCTCCACTCTTGTGTGCAATGGACTTCACTGGGGAAACAGTTGTTTCCCGGGTTCTCAGATTTCTATATTGATGCAGAGAGATTCAAATTTTCCAGAAGCCCTTTTCTTGTTAAATGGGAATGTTCAGGCAGCAATGCAAATGGAAACCGTTGATCTACAAATTTTCTTTGAGGAGATTTATAAAATCTTGTTACAGAAGTAACATGAGTGACGAACATTTACGAGATGCTGTACTCACATAACATAGCCACAGTTTAACAAAATTTCGGATTGAAGAGGAAAATTCCACACATCTCACGAAGTGTACGAGTAATAAAGCGTATCTTAAGTTTTCTTTTAATATTGTAATTGTGTAAAATAACATTAAAATTTTTCTTCAATTACTGACAAACTGCATAATGCGGCTTTCACCAAGAGGATACTTGCATGTGGCCCTTATAGTATACCAATAAGGAACCCCAGATATAGAAAGGAAAAACTTCTAAAAAAAAAAACTTTCGGTTATAGTGATTGCGTTAACTGTTTAACAAACTATTTTCTTCATTTACGACTACAATTTTGTTCGATGCAAGTGAAAGTGGGGTAACTTATATGTTCTTACGTAAATGACCGGAAAAGTGCTGGTGGGAGGGGGAGGTTGTTATTGTGAAAAATACATTTGTGGTTGAAGTGTCCCTACGGTAACAGATATGTCACTGTGTGTCGCACACCCACACGGCTTTTACTTGATTAGAAGTGTCTTGAAATAGTGGCTTCTCTTGTCGTGATTTTTTACACATAAACAAAGTGAAGGGAGTTGTTACCAGATTTGTTGGAACTGTGTTACTATATTTTAGCAGTCATGGTAGAACATTTATTCAGGGTGCGCATGTCCGCCGTCTCTTGCCGAAAGAGATCAGCCGCACGTTTTATTGTTACCTCGTTATTAATAAGAAACTGCGGCTTATGGAGTACAACGCTAGAGGTACAGCCAATCCGAAATTAAATGTCCACTGTAAATTTCTGTCGAGAGCGAATTGTCTCTCTGAAGCTTCCTGTCAGATTAGAACTGTGTGCCAGACTGAGACTCTAATTTAAGACGATTGCCTTTGGTGTGCTAGTGCTCTACCATCTGACCTACTCAGGCACGTCTCACGACCGACCCATCCTCACACCTTTACTTCCGCCAGTACCTCGTCTCCACCCCGGAAGGAAAGCGGTGTGGACGGGCCCTGAGTCCTACTTAGGTAGCTCAGTCGGTAAAGTACTTGCCTGCGAAAAGCAATGGTCCCAAGTTCGAGTCTCGGTTTGGGCACACAATTCTAATCTGACAGAAAGTCTCATATCAGCGCACAGAGAAAATTTCATTCTGTCACTATTTCCTTGTTTGAGATATCACGCTGGTACGGAACTACCTGGCAGATTAAAACCATCGACCGGACTGACATTAGAAGTCGGTGCTTCTATCTTTTCCAGACCAGTGTTCTGCCATCTCAGCTACCGAAGCACGACTCACGATCCGTTCTTATAGCTTTACGTCTGCCAGTGCGGCATTTTCCTTTCTTCCAGGAATGCTAGACCCGTAAGCTTCGCAAGGGAACTTCTGACAAGTTTGGAGGATTCAGTCGTGCTTGAGAAACCCGCTTGGTATAACACCGAGAATCGCAAAGATTGGGTATTTTACTGACTACATATCGTTATTTACATCTACGTGAACTTTACGTACACATTGTATCGCATGTAAACTGTCACTTAACTGTCAGTTCTCAGTTGTTGGCTGGTTCAAATGGCTCTGAACACTATGGGACTTAACATCTGAGGTCATCAGTTCCCTAGAACTTAGCACTACTTAAACCTAACTAACCTATGGACATCACATACATCCATGTCCGAGGCAGGATTCGAACCTGCGATCGTAGCGGTCTCGCGGTTCCAGACTGAAGCGTCTAGAACTGCTAGGCCATGACGGTCGGCTCTCAGTTGTTGTTAAAAGTGCGTAATTGTAATATTGGTTATACGTTGAATATGATTTGACATTTATCTGACACCCAACACGAAAGACAGCCTACGTTTAAACCCAACCAGTTGAAAATAACATCATCGTTGTAGATTGGATTATACTTTGTGACCGTATAACTTCCTCGAATCAGCGTGGCTTTAGAAATCATCGCTCGTGCGAAAATCAGCTTGGTCCTTCCTCAAATGATATACTGAGAACTATGAATGAAGAGCAACAGGCTGATCCCATTCTCGATTTCCGGAAAGCATTTGACACGGTGCCCCATCGCAGGCTGTTAACGAAGGCACGAGCAAATGCAATAAGTGCAAAGATATGCGAGTGGCTCGCAGACTTCTTGAATAATAGAATCTAGTATGTTGCCCTCGACGACGAATGTTCATCAGAGACGAGGGTATCGTCAGGAATGCCCCAGGGAAGTGTGATGGGACGGTTGTTGTTCCTTATAAATATAAATATTTGGCGGATAGGGTGGGCAGCAATGTATGGTTGGTTGCTGATGATGCCGTGATGTGCGATAAGGTGATGAAGTTAAGAGACTTCAGGAAGATACAAGACGACTTAGGAAAAATTTCCAGTTGGTGTTAAGAATGTAAAAAAAAAAGTAAGTTACTGTGAATGAGTAGGAAGAACAAACCTGAAATGTTCGGATACAGCGTTACTAGTGTCCAGCTTCACACATTCAAGTCGTTTAAATATGTGAGCGCAACGTTGCAAAGCGATGAGAGATCACACGAGCGTCTGATAGCTGTGGTAGGAAGGCAAATACTCGACTTGGGTTCATTGGGAGAATTTTACGGAGAAGTGGTTCACATGTAAAGGAAATCGCATATAGGTTGTTGGTGTGACCTGTTCTTGAACATTGCTCGAGTTTTCGGAATCCGTACCAGGAAGAGATCGAAGCAACTCAGAGGCGGGCTGCTAGATTCGTTACGGGTGGATTACAACGACACGCATGTGTTACGGAGATGCTTGAGGAAAGCTAATGCGAGTCACTGGGGGGAAGGCAACGTTTTTTTCGAGAAACATTCTTGAGATGATTTAGAGAACCGGCATTTGAAACTGACTGCCGAAAGATTCTACTGCCAACATCATACATAGCGTGTAAGCACCACAAAGATAAGATACGAGAAACTGGCGCTGGTTCGCAGGCGTACAGACAGTCGTTTTTCCCTCTCTCTTTTGGCGAGCGTAACAGAGGGGAAATGATAAGTAGTGGTACAGGGTACCCTCAGCCACGCGCCGTACGGTAGCTTGCGGAGTATCTATGTAGATATAGATTATTGCCAAAGTATATACAACCTACAACAAATACTAAAATTATGTAATTTTAGCAAGTGACAGTAACGTGACGGTTCACTAGCTCTGTATTATGGACGTCAACTTCATCTACAGGTAAATGGCAAAATCTAATCAAATAAGCAAGGCGTATTTTGTATGTTAATGACCTCATCAACATTGTATTCGCAGGTTACCTGAAAGTGGCAGTGAAAATCGAAACAAGTGTGTTGAACTAAAGCCTGCTAATTACGTTGCAGCTATTATGGACTTTTCTTATAATGGCGCCATTGTTTTACGTATATTATGCTGCAGGCTCAAATGAACAAAAAAATTTTGAAATAGGTAGTGCTGGTTCACTCACTTTCTGATAGTATTTAGTGGCCAAAGGTGGTTCGGAAGCATGCTGCCGTCATAACGTGCACTAAGTTTCATGAAAGTTACAATTATCAGAATGTGATGAGGTGCGTTTCGACACATAACCTCATCTAATTTCTAAATGATATGTTGTACATGTTACTGTACTGCACCTGATGAAAACAGCATGATGATAACTAATATTATTGAGAAGTCCTCCCCTGGTACCTACGTGGTGCCGGGTTCGGTTCCCGGCTTGGTCGGAGGTTTTCTCCGCTCGGGGACTGGGTGTTATGTTTTCGTTATCATCATCTTTTCAATCCCTATCTACACGCAAGTCGCCGAAGTGGCATCAACTCGAAAGATTTGCACCAGGCGACCGGTCTACCCGACGGGCGGCCCTAGCCACACGGCATTATTGAGAAAAAATTGAATCAGTGGGATTTATTTCATAATTTGTCTATGTTTCCTTAGCCATTATTCTGAGTACACGCAAATAATGCCTTAGCTACTTTCTTTTATTATTTAATGTGGGATAGGGATGTTTGTAGGAGGGCAAAAGACTACATGTAATGTATAAAGAACGAATATTTCTCTTCCTTTGGTGCAACAAACCCTTGCGGGCAATTAAATGCCCAGCAGCAGGGCTATCTTTCATCTGAGCTTAGGGTTGCGGGTTGCGGCGCCCGAGTGAACAGCTGAGGTCCCTCCCTCCCCCATTTCCGACGCTTCGCTTCGCCTACCATTGCCACACCAGTCCACCACCACAACCCGTAACTAGAAATCTTCATACCTCCGAGCAACGGAACATTAGTAAGGCTCGCGATCATCTCTAAGCGCAAGGACTGTGTTTTTAGTGTCCCACTGTCAGCACATCTGGATTATTAAAGCGGCCGTCGCGATATTAACGCGGGATTAGACAGGGCTCTACATTGAATGGCCCGCGTGTAATTTCAGAGATATGTTTGCGTAATCGCTATGTATACAAGACCAAAGCACTCCCCGTGAACCTAGCCATCCACAGGAGAGGTACAGCTGAAAAATATCACATATTACGAACACTTTGCAACCACAAAACTCCCACAAGAACGTACATGAACTCGAAGTCTCCTCGGCTGTGTAACGAAAGAGTTTGTGACAAGGGAACTTCATGCAGAGACTTAACTGTCAGTTTTTTGTCTTACAATGTCACAGAAGAAGTTCCCATGACCACGGACTGTTTTAGCAACACAGCATTTTTATTAACTTGTCATGATTGAGGTTCAGAGTCAAGTGAAATTTCTCGAAGAAACTTTGTTTACCGTTGACAGCACATACCGTTGAGTCGCACATACATGCCATCAGAGAGCAGTACATTACTAAATATTGTGAAGAAAGCATCACCTATATTTCTGTTCAACAAATCCTTTGACGCGTATACATTGGCAGAGGTAACCATTTTCACCTTCGGAATACAGTGACATGAAGCGAGCACACACATCACACACATCCATGCCCGAGGCAGCATTCGAACCTGCGACCGTACAGCAGCGCGGTTCCGGACTGAAGCGCCTTGAACCGTTCAGTCACAACGGTAGCCGTCATTTAAGAAATAGAAGATTTGTCAACAGATGTAAAATGATGTTACGATGTTAGCCTTCCAGCTACTGACACTGGAGTGTACTGTCTGTGAAAAGTCCAAAGAAAGTATGGGGGAGGAAATTAGTGTTTAACGTTTAGTCGACAAAGACGTCATTAGAGCCGGAGCACAAGCTCGAATTAAGGAAGGATGGGGAAGGAGAAGGAACCGGCCGTGTACTTTCAAAGGAACCATCCCGGCATTTGCTTGAAACGATTTAGGGAAATCACGGGAAATCTAAATCAGGATGGCCGAAGACGGGTTTGAACTGTAGTCATTCCGAATGCGAGTTCAGTGTGCTAACCACTGCACCACCTCCCTCGATAAGAAAATATGACTTGTGAATATACACACATCAAAATAAGTTTTGCGTTACCTCGGTTTCGAGAGTTTCGGAACCTGTACAGAGAACTGGAATAGAGATCAACATAAACATTATTTCCGCTCTATTAGTTGCTCATGAAAAGCACACATTGCATGTTGTAGCACCATACAGCGAGACCTTCAGAGGTGGTGGTCCCGATTGCTGTACACACCGGTACCTCTAACACCCAGTAGCACGTCCTCTTGTGTTGATTCGTCGTGGCATACTATCCACAAGTTCATCAAGGCACTGTTGGTAAAGATAGTCCCACTCAACAATGGCGATTCGGCGTATATCCCTCAGAGAGGTTGGTGGGTCACGTCGTCCATAAACAGCCCTTCCCAATCAATCCCAGGCATATTCGATAGAGTTCATGTCTGGAGAACATGCTGACCACTCTAGTCGAACGATGTCGTCATCCTGAAGGAAGTCATTCACAAGATGTGTACGAGGGGGGCGCGAATTGTCATCCACAAAGACTAAGGCCTCGCCATTATGGTTGCACTATCGGTCGGAGGAGGGCATTCACGTATCGTATAACCGTTACGGCGCCTTCCATGACTACCAGCGGCGTACGTTGGCACCAAATAATGCTACTCCAAAACAGCAGGGAACCTCCACCTTGCTGCATTTTCTGGACAGTGTATCTAAGGCGTTCAGCCTGACCGGATTGCCTTGAAACATGTCTCCGACCATTGTCTGGTAGAGGGTATATGCGATACTTATCGGTGAAGGGAACGTGATGCCAATCCTGAGCCGTCAATTCGGCATGTTATTGGCACATCTGCACCACGCTGCATATTGTCATGGTTGGAAAGTGGACCTTGCCATGGACGTCGGGAGTAAAGTTGCGCATCATGCTGCCTATTGAGCACAGTTTGAGTCGTTATACGACGTCCTGTGGCTGCACGAAAAGCATTATTCAACATGGTGGCGTTGCTGTCAGCGTGCCTCCGAGCCATAATCCGTAGGTAGCGGTCATCCACTGGCCCTTGGACGACCTGAGCGAGGCCTGTCATCTACAGTTCCCGTCTCTCTGAATCTCCTCCTCTTCAGAACAACATCGCTTTGGTTCACTCCGAGACGCCTGGACACTTGTTGAGAGCCATTCCTGGCACAAAATAACAATACGGTCGCGATCGAACCGCGGTATTGACCGTCAAGGCATGGTTGAACTACAGACAACACGAGCCGTGTACTTCCTTCCTGGTGGAATGACTGAAACTGATCGGCTGTCGGACCCACTCCGTCTAATAGGCGTCGCTAATGCATGGTTATTTACATCATTGGGCGGGTTTGGTGACATCTCTGAACAGTCAAAGTGACTGTGTCTGCGATACAATATCCACAGTCAATGTCTATATTAAGGAGTTCAGTGAACCGGGGCGGTGCCAGGCCTTTTTTGATGTGTGTATTCTCGCACTATGGCCTCACTACACACGTCAACGGTGAGTGTTTTGTAGTGATTTGTGATAAGGATGATAACATTGGTAACGGATTACGTAATTTACATCATTTCATGACTTGCAGGGTTTTTCATCTTACGAGGTTATTGTGTCTAGAGTGAAAAGGCTTAACTATGACATTGAGACGTACACGTAATGTAGAGTCTTAAAAGTGTGATATAGGCTGAAGCAAAATGTAGGTTGAGTTATTCTCACTATTTTTTGTAATTTAAATCCTTTGGGTGCTTGTGGGACTCATCATTTAATAAATAATCGTCTCAGTCAACGGCGAACATAATTTTTTTGTGCGCCCCCGATAGCTGAGTGGTCAGCGTGACAAAGTGTCAATCCTAATGGCCCGGGCTCGATTCCCGGCTGGGTCGGAGATTTTCTCCGCTCAGGGACTGGTTGTTGTGTCGCCCTTATCATCATCATTTCATCCCCATCGACGCGCAAGTCGCCGAAGTGTCGTCAAATCGAAAGACTTGCACCTGGCGAACGGTCTACCCGACGGCAGGCCCTAGTCACACGAAATTTTTTTTATAATTCCTTCCAAGAAAATAGCGTCTTTGGTTCATATCACTACCATGGCAGTACACTGAGATACTATTGAGCACAAAATTGTTAAGGGTGTGGTGGAAACATCCTGACATATTGCTGGAGGCTTCTATCTCAGTACCGTCCATTGTTGGTGGCGGACTGGAATAGAACCCGCGGTTCGAAATTATAAGTTATGAACCTGTCGCACTATCGCCTGAGGACTTTCCCTGGTCATCACTGCTGTTGTTCTGCTTTTACTCCAGACAATGGTCCTTAGCTACAGCACAAACACGACATTAGTTTCAACAACAAAGAAGTGAAAGACTCAAGGTAAATTAATAATCTATTCCCTTGGTGCAGCGAACGATCGTTGCAGGTAGTAAATTGGAGCACCATAGAGGTAATGACCAGGAGAAGCCATCAAGCGTCGCGATATGTACATATAATTTTCGACCACGGACTGGATTCCATTTTTCCACCAGCAGTGGAGACTGAGGCACTGACAATACCAGGAACACGTGGCGGTAAAGCGTCAGGAAAATCAATAAACAATCATCAGGTGAAGCTCCCAATTGTCGAATGTTTAATTATATGCGATCTAAGAACGTTCAGAATATACATCGTACGTATTTGAACATGTAATAATTTTTTGTAGATTGCCAGTGTCGTAAAATATATTTAAAGTTGCCGTACCAGTCGAAACGGGGTTCCGCCATAAGTCCTGGCGTCATTTTCAAAGTTTGCATTTCCACATAAATAAACAGGAAATGAAAAATAAATCAATCAGTAATGAATTCTCTGTTGTTGGCTCATGGTTAAGACTTCTTCCCGACATTTAGCATTTTGTAAAGTGCCTCGACAGTAGGAATTCCCTAGTTCCCACAAAATAAATAAATAAATTAATTAATTAATTAAAATTTTTTTTTAAAAATCGTCCAGCGGAGTTTTCAGTTCCACGTCATTATTGAGCGAAACGCCACGGAATGCATTCAAGAGGGATTGGAAGAGATGGAAATCCTAAGGCGCCATTTCGGGAGGATATGGAGAACGTCGCAGAGAGTCCCAGACAAGCGAATGAATGGTTTTCTTGGCGACGCGATGGCGTTGTCGTGTCACAGATCAGGTCGTCTATGCTGAATAGTGTTGTTGAATCTGAAACATCTCCTTAGAAAAATTTTATAAATTACAGTGCTGGAAAGCCTCTACGTTATTTGATTTTCAAAGAGCTGAGCAAAACTAAACGTACTCAGACATTCACTAAACTGACACACAATATTTTTAGCGCAACGCAATCTGACTTTCAATAATCCCTACAGAAGAATGGCCCTGACTAACAATAACGTATACCTTTCTTGAATCACTTACCTCACAAAAATCTTCTTTACTCAAACTACTGCAATACAGCTAGCGCCAGTACTGCCAGCTAAATAAAAGATTCTAACTACTGAAGGCACTAACTACCGATCGACATAGGAAATGAAAGATTTTGATAGAGAACAAACAGTGTAATAATATTCAAAAGTCGTTTATATATATATACCAGTTCATGGTATCAGTATTACAAATTTACTCTTTCTGATGGACACACGTCCAGATCGTCCGCTCTCAAAATTCTGCCATCTCCCTCCCCACATCCACCACTGCTAGCGGCTCACCTCCAACTGCGCAACGCTACACGCTGTTCACATGCAACTGCCCTACAGTGCAATAGCAAATATTCCAACACAGCAAACCAGCCACAGACTGCACACAGCACAGTCAGTGATTATCATACAGAGCGCTACGTGGCGTTACTAATATAAAACCTAAACAGCCTACTTACAAATCATTGTATTTATGAAACGTTATTTGCACATTCACTGTTAATTTCCATCAAGCAGTTAGTCGCACATCACACGTCTTTGACATCTAAATTGCCGTCTTTGAATCATGCAATGGATACTATTACCAGGAGAGAAGCGAGACAACCGAAAGCTTATCTGCAGCAGACTGCTGCATCTTGTGTCATTTACTCCTCAAGCGTTATTTTGCTTTGTTCGTCATGAAACTAATAAGTGCTCATGCTGTAACAATGCCTTAGACTAACGAAATAAGTCCTACCTACGAAATCTACTAAGTCGGTTCTGTGTGCTTCAGAGTTTTAACTCAGAGTAGCACTTGCACCCTACATATATTATTTCTTGGATGTATTTCAATCTCTCTCTTCCTCTACAGTTTTTACCCTCTACAACTCTCACTAGTACCGTAGAAATTACTCCGTGCCACATGAAAATAAGTCCAGTCACCCTGTCCTTTCTTCTTGTAACTGTTTTCCATATATTCCTTCAGTCGCTGATTTTGCGAAGAACCCGACATTATTTATTTAATCAGTACATCCAGTTTTCAACATCCTTCTGTATCACCCCATCTCAGATGCTTTGAGTCTCCTCTGTTATGATTTTCCACCAACATACAATTTTCTTTCTAGAATTATTGCCTATATTAGATACCGGTAGGATTCTTTTCACCAGGAATGGCATCTTTTCGTCTGCTAATCTGCTTTTTATGTCCTCCTTTCTTCGTCAAGCTTGTGTTATTTTGCTTCGCAGGTAGCATAATTGATTAGTTTCGGCTACTTCCACATCGTGGTCACAATTTTGATCTTAACATTATCGCTTGTGTTTTTTCTGCCGCTCTTCATTACTTTCATCTTTGTTCAGCTTACTCCCAGTCCATATTCAGTACAATGTATACTGTGTATTTTATTCGTTACGCCCTCAGATTCTTCCTCACTTTGAGTGGCGAAAGTAATTTAATCAACGAATCTTATGATTTACATCCTTTCACCGTGAGTGTTAATGCCACTCTTTAATCTTCCTTTCATTTCCGTCACTGTTTCTTCAGTGTACAGATTGAACAGTAGGAAAGAAAAACTGACTCGCTGTTTTACATCCTTTTTAATCCTAGCACTTCGTTGTCTGTCTCCTGTTCATACTGTTTCCTCTTCATTCATGTACATATTGTGCATTACACGTCTGTACGTTTCTTAAAATTTCGAGCATCTTACACCGGTTTACAGTCTCGGATACTTTTTTGTACGTCTTGATTTTTCTTAAATTTTGTCCCCATTATCAACTGTAATGTCGGAACTGCTTCCCTGATGCCATTACCTTTCCTAAACCAGAACTAATCCTTATCTAACGGATTCTAGATTTTCCCTTCACTTCAACTCTATGTTACCCTTTTCAGTTGTTTGAGTGTACTATTGTGTGAAAGGTATCGCTCTTACCTCCCAGTGATGTTATAACACAAGTATCGAGTATTTGCTTTTTTATTTTAGTTTGGTTGCAATTACATCTTGTAACCGAATTTCACATATTTAATACTTTGTGACTGAGCAAGGCAAAGTGACAATAACATCTTTAGGTGCGGCAATCACTGTACACAAAGTTTTGGTTGCATGCCGTTGGTCGCTGATTAGTTAATTAATACCCGCATGATGGAGACTAATTAAAAGCGACCCTTTCATTTTATACGTGGCTGTTTTGTAGCGACCACCGTTCTCCACTCACAGTAAGTGGTAACACGAGGCGGGTGCAGCTGTCGTTTCCAGGAACAGTACGAGCGGCATCGGCGATTCAGGATTGGTAATGGCCAACCTCGGAAGTCTTATGTTTGTTTCGAGAGCAAGCTGGCAAAACTGCGAGTCCACGTCGCTTCGTTCTCAAATCGTGCTTGTACTTGCTGCGAGGTAGATCGCTGTGAATGGTTATAAGCACTATGGGACTTAACATCTGAGGTCGTCAGTCCCCTAGACTTAGAACTACTTAAACCTAACTAACCTAAGGACATCACACACATCCATGCCCGAGGCAGGATTCGAACCTGCGACCGTAGCAGCAGCGCGGTTCCGGACTGAAGCGCCTAGAACCGCTTGGCCACAGCGGCCGGCAGATCGCTGTGAAGTCGCAACGTACCGACAGTGGACTAACCGTGAGTACAGGGCGTCTACCTTGCCCTGTTTGCTAAAATAGACTTGTACTCTAGTGTAACGAATGCCATTATGCTTCAGCTGACTTTGTCCAGTTATTATCAGCAGTCAATCATTTCGCTTCGTTTACGTTTTCTAGATAGATCTTTCTGAATTCTTAATAGCTTGGAGGAGGAGAAGAGCAGTGTTTACCGTTCCATCGACAACGAGGACATTAGAGACGGAACACAAGCTCGAATTACAGAAGGACGGAGAAGGAAATCTGCTGTGCCCTTCCAAAGGAACCATCCCGGCATTCTTATTAAGCGATTTAGGGAAATCATGGAGAACCCAAATCTAGATGCCTGGACGCGGTTTTGAACTATCGTCCTCCCGAATGCAAGTCGAGCGTCCTGACCTCTGCTCTACGTCGCTCGGTCTTGACAGCTTCCTAATACTGTTATTGTACTGCGCAGGTCTTTACAGTTAGTATCTACTTCCCATGACACATACGAATTTAAGGCGTGGCCTTCATTTAATGTGTGTTCTGTACGTAATGTTCCATATTCTCTTACCCAGGGATGGATGTTCCCTTGTGAGCCCGCAGGTAGTTCCACTGAAAGAAATGTTTTGTTGCATTTTGTTGGTAACGATTTACAAATAGACGTTTCTCCTTAACACTTTGTATAGCATGAAACACGTGGTGGGGTTAATATGTTTGGCTAATTCCGTCCACATATCCCATGAACTAAATTACAAATATCTACAGGACCATAAGAAAAAGTTTGCCTGAACACATAGGAGCGACACCCGAGATGTGAAACTGTAATGCCACCCAATGGCAGACATACCCACGGGCCATGCGAAGAGAACATTAAGATACCTTAGGCGACACAGCTTGAAAATTTCTTAAAGCTGATACCATCTCAGGTACCTGGACATTGAAAAATGCACAGATTATCCTCGTTTCCAAGCAGGTCTGTAGAACAGCAGCAAGTAATAATAGGCCTACATCACTAACATCGATCTGTTATGTAAATAGGGTGTACGTTTATGCACACCCCTTATTGCCGTTCTGGAGACCGAAAATATGCTTTTTGGAAATCAACATGGATTCTGCAAGGAACGATCGTATGATGGTGCTTATTCGTGCCATCCAAGTTGACGCCGTCTGTCTTGCCTTACTGAAGGCTTTCAATGTAATTCCGCACTGTCGCCTAATGAAATAAATTTGAATGTGTGGAATATCTGACTGCTTATTGGTTCAATTGAAGAGTTCCTAGCAAACAGATCACAGCTTGCCATTTTAATAAGAGATACCTTCAGACGCTAAAGTAAAAAACTGATTCAAATGCCTCTGAGCACTATGGGACTTAACATCTGAGGTCATCAGTCCCCTAGAACTTAGAACTACCTGAACCTAACTAACCTAAGGACATCACACACATCCATGCCGGAGGCGGCAGTAGCGGTCGCGTGGTTCCAGACTGAAGCGCCTAGAACCGCTCGGCCACACAGGCCGGCCCGCTAAAGTAACTTCCAGCTTACTACAACGGACTGTCATAGGACTATTGGTATCCACTCTACAAGAAAGCGATGTACTTGATGACGTCGAAACTCTCGGACGATACTGAGGAGTCGCCACAGTAAGAAATTGTAGCGAAATGCAGGAAGATCTGCTGAGGATCGTCGCTTGATCATCGAACAGGCAAATACCAGACTGATATTCGTTGAAAGAAAGTGTAGTCCAACCATTGGGTAAGTAGCTTACAAAATCGTCGCACGGCCGATATGTAAATGTTACTCACAGATCTTGGACCCATTACAGGTAGTACTGAAAAAGATAATATAGAAGCACCAAAGAGGAGCATCACGTTCTGTCAGATTTTCGTTTAGGAAGCTAGGAGTGTGGCGGAGGTGCTCACCAGCTCCTGAGGCAGACGTAGTTGGTTTACTGTTAAAATAGCTTGGGCGTATTTTTTCTGTAATTGTTTCCTTCATTCCATTACGTACACCTCGCGAAGAGACGATGAGAGTAAGAGAAATTCAAACTCACACGGAAGCTTACCAATAATCGTTCTCCCTACAGACCATTCGCATCTGGAGTAAGAAAGGGTGGATGTTACAGTGGTACTAAATGTACCCCCAGCCTCACACCTTAAATGGCAGTGCAGTGCAGTACCAGAGACACAACTTTGACGATCAACAAGAGCATTCAGTTAATAATGAACTCGCAAACTGCGACTATGGTTCCGCATAATATGTATAATATTTCATAACAAACGAAAATTTGTGTCGGATCGAAGCTCGAAACCGGATACCACTCTTGCCAGGAGTAGTCGCCTTAACCGCTTTGGCTATACTAGCACACTTCTAGGAGCGTCCCAGATCTCTACTTGTCCTATTGTGTACTTTCCCTTGTGCTCGCATTAATTTTCTGTGGTTCCTACACAAGGTGAGGAACTGTTTTCTGTCGTCACAGCCTTGGTATGACATTAAATACTGCAGTGTAATGTCTGATAAACCACACTGGCAATCAACAGCCATATTCAATTACGAATCAACTCTCTATGGCCGGCCGGAGTGGCCGTGCGGTTATAGGCGCTACAGTCTGGAACCGAGAGACCGCTACGGTCGCAGGCTTGAATCCTGCCACGGGCATGGATGTGTGTGATGTCCTTAGGTTAGTTAGGTTTAATTAGTTCTAAGTTCTAGGCGACTGATGACCTCAGAAGTTAAGTCGCATAGTGCACAGAGCCATTTGAACAATTTGAACTCTCTATGTGTTCACGCATCAGCCGTGAAATACTTCAAAAGAAAAAATTCACAGAACGGGACTCGAACCCGGAGTACCCGGTTGTCGCGAGGCCAAGCGAGAGCAGATACCAAGAGAAATTAAAGTTTGGGCCGCTCGGGTAATCGAAGTGGGTAAGGCAACCGTTCGCGATAAGCGGGAAAACAGGATTCGAATCCTAGCACGGTGCAAATATTAATTTCTTCTGAAATATTCTACAGCTGATGTAAAATCATAGTCGCAGTTTGCGAGTTCATTCGTACCTAATGGGGCCTGCAGCGTGCGTGAACTAGTCACACACTTCTCCTAATCATAATCCAAATGCCTTAGGACAGGCTGTAGTAAACAGAAAAAAATCGCGGTGTGCCAGTGAGCAAATGCCATCCTTTAAGGCTGCAGCTTCAGCATCTCAGAAATGCCTTCCTACAGCTCGGACGCTGCGCGCAGCAAGCGGAACCGATATATATCGCTAAGTGGGTTAATGCACACTCCATTACGCTGCGGGGGCGGGCACCGACAATTAAAACTTGAGCACGCGCTGGCAGCCGGCTCCTCGCTTTGGCAGCCCCCACGCCGCGTAATCTAATATCTGGAGCCGCGTCTCGCTCCGCTCCGGCGCGCGCGTCTTGGCAGGGATTCCGCCCTGGCTCTGCAGTTACGCGTAGCGATAGCGGGGCGTCTCTCTCGCTTCAGCACTCTGAGGACTGCCGGCTGACCGTGGCCGCGGACTTCCGCCCGCTTACTGCATAAAATTAGCGTAAATTAGTCCGGCATATCGTCGCTCAATTAACACCAAGTTATGCAGGGCTTTTCTGGAACGGAAGACGTATCGTTTGTTCATTATATGCACGGTAAAAATGCCCGTTACTGCGTTTATAACATCAAGCCCTGGATATGTTCTTTTCATGATTTGTGGATGCGGATATAACGGAGCGCTTGAAGACGGAAGAACCGAAGCAAAGATGAGCACTAAACTAACCAGAATATTAGAACCATTACTGGGCAATGGAAGACCAGTATAAATTCTTCTCAATGATAACGACGTATTCTACATCGGCTTAGTACAGTGAACAATAAATTTATGTGTCACACAGTATTCTCCAAATGCATTCACATTTGCAAATCAAATTCATTTCGCTACTCAAATTGCTTGCAAGAGTTGTTAATAATTGTGCTTCAGTCTTTTCTTGTTGCTTACATGACGCTCTGCGAAGTCTTTGGCCAGTAAGGCAATAACATCAGCATCGGAATGTCAGCTGATTGGCTTGAACATGAACCTTTCCAAAACAAAGGTAATGTCCAACAAATGGATCCCAGCTGGAGATGTGAAAGTCAAGGGGCAGTATACTAGAAGAGGTTAGTGAATATGTCTACCTTGGCCAGATTATGAATATGAAGGGAGACATAAGGCCAGAAATGTATCGACCCATCAAGCTTGGCTGGCAAGCATTTGAGAATAATTCAACAGTATTCAGATCAAAAATGCCAGTCAATCTGAAGAAAGCAGTATTTGATGAATGGATTCTTCCTGTGATGACGTATGGGTGCGAGACATGGACACTGAACTCATTTACAAAACGGAAACTTAGGACAACACAGAAAGCCATGGAGAGATAAATGCTGGGCTATACAAGACAGGATAGGAAAAGGGCAGATGACATCCGGTCTGTGACGAAGGTTAATGAGATCTTGGAGACAGTAGGTTCCTTGAAATGGCTGTGGGCTGGCCACGTAGCAAGAAGAAAAGACAACAGATGGACGACGCTAGTAGTGGAGTGGATTTCGAGAGAGCACCGGAGGCCTAGAGGAAGACCACCAGACAGATGGGACAAAGACGTCAAGAAGATCGCTGGTAACACCTGGCAGAGAACTGCTCAAGACCGTCCCACTTGGAGAAGACTAATGAAAGCCTACCTGAATCCACAACTCGAAGAGGCCACATCATATAATGATTGAATTGGCTGATGATGATGATGATGACATGACGCTGGTTAAAAGAGACTTCAGCTTTCAATTATCTTGTGTTGGAACATGCCGGACCTTTTCATAATACTTTCCAACTCAGCTGCGTTTGTATTTTGCTTTAACTGCAACCGACCTCAAGCACATTGGCACGGTTACCGAAATGCAATACACCACAGGCTCTGTCTTACATATACTGCAATGGACGATGCTGTGGTATGGCAAAAAAGATATGGTTGAAGATGTATTTTAAATAGATAGCTGTCATAAGTACTTGAACATAAGTAATAGTGGGCTTCCAAATCGTTTGCAAATAAAGGAAACATTAAAAATCTGATTGAAACATTACTATGGAAAATGGCTGTACAATCAAGAACGAAACTTCTTGACGCTTCTGAAGTGTTCCTCATTTGTATATTACAAAGCATTGTACATAATTACTTGTTTTCAGTCACACAGTCTTTTTCTTTACTTTATGTTACAAGTCACGCAGAAAAGTCTCAATCACACATTGTGTGCGTGTGTGTGTGTGTGTGTGTGTATTGCGTACTGAACCGGGGACCTAGAAACGAGTCGGCCAGTGTGTCCGAGCGGTTCTAGGCGCTTCGATCTGGAACCGCGTGACCGCTACGGTCGCAGGTTCGAATCCTGCCTCGGGTATGGATGTGTGTGATGTCCTTAGGTTAGTTAGGTTCAAGTAGTTCTACGTTCTAGGAGACTGATGACTTCAGATGTTAAGTCCCACAGTGCTGAGAGCCATTTGAACCATTTGAACCGAGAAACGACGGAAAGGCTTTGTCCCCGCCGTAGCCCTCATGCGTTCACAACCCGACAACAGGCTACAGCAGCCATTCACCCCACCGCAGCCCCACACCAGACCCAGGGTTATGGTGTGGTTTGGCCCACAATGGACCCCCAAAGTTTGCGTGATAGAGTAATTATGGTGTACGCGTACGTGAAGACTGTTTGTGCAGCTATCGCCGACATAGTGTAACTGAGGCGGAATAAGGGGAACCAGGCCGCATTCGCCGAGGCAGATGCAAAACAGCCTTAAATACCTTCCACAGACGGCTGGTACACTGGACCTCGACACTAACCCTCCGGGTAGATTCGTGCACGGGGCCGGCACGCCTTCCCGTTCGGGAAGAAGCGCGTTAGACCGCCCGCTTAGCCAGGCGGGATAATCATACATTAATCACATTGTTACTTGACTCGCTACATTATAAATATTACATCACTGAATACCAAAACTTCTCAAATATGTTGGTAGTACCAGTGTGTTGAAAATTTTGCATCAAAACGAATGTTATTTTTCTTTTTCTATCGCGTCTGTCTGGTATGAAGTGTTCCTTAAGGCATCCCAAATTAATTTTCATGTCCAAAGTAACAGAGAAGAAATTACCCGAATATTTACTTGTTGTGGATGCAAATACTGTCTTATGTATGTGCAGTTCAAATCAAATGGCTCTGAGCGCTATGGGACTTAACTTCTGAGGTCATCAGTCCCCTTGAACTTAAAACTAATTAAAGCTAACTAACCTCAGGACATCACACACACCCATGCCCGAGGCAGGCTTCGAACCTGCGAACGTAGCGGTCGCGCGGTTCCAGACTGTAGCACCTAGAACGGCTCGGCCACCTCGGCCGGCTATGTATGCACAGTCCCATCCCCTACGCATCTGTCATTATTCTGGCTACTTTCCTTAGGATGTTTGTTTTATTTGTGACGTGAACCGAGTGTTGAGATTTTCTAAGTGTGATCTTGCACATTAAATTCAGTTTGGTGTTCCTGTTGGTCCCGTTACTCAACGTTGCTCCACGCTGCCACATTTACAAGGTGGTCAGAAACAGCCTCATAAGCTGTTTTAGGGTAGGTTGTGTTTAGAAATTATTGTTAGGAAAAACATTCAATACTTGGCGTCGCTTCCGTGTTAATCAGACAGTCAGTATATTGCATGAGCAAATTCAAGTGGTCAGCCAGAGAAATTCTCGGTAAACGTGTCCTTCGTTTAGTTGCCCAAAACCGAGCAAGAGAGTGATATAGAAATTGGAGGATGGATGGTAGTAATAATGGAAGCTCAGCAAAAGGCTCGTGTGCTATCATCTACACCATGAGAGTAATTGACACGAATTCTATACGACTGTATAAGCAATGTGCGTAACAAAATGAAATGGTCACTTTTGAAGTCTCGTAATGGTATTCTATAGCGACGTAGAAGTTTGAAATTTGGCTCAAGGCTGCCTAAACCCTCCTCCGCAATAGTGTTAAAGGCTACAGCCCAGTGACATCACCCTCTGGAGTGGAATCGCTTCAAATACCAGGGTGAGAAGTGTCGACACAAGCGAAATACTGGCCGGAGCTGAAAGTCCATCTGACGAATAACGTGCGTTATGATGTAGCACTGGTACCAAATTTCACCACAGTTCTGCCAAAATATTTGGGAATGTCAACGCAAGGAAAGGGGTGGCTCCTACATCGCCATTTATAGCGCCCCTTTAGGCCTTTTTGTGTCTGTTTTCAGCTTCTGTGTGTCAGAAATGTTTTCCTCGGTTAACCATAAGAAAACCGCGTGAATTCAACACTGGGCGACGCAGTACTAGGCTCCATCATAGAGGAGTCGAGAAAAGGGGAACAATGTGAGATAGAGGGGATGTGACGACCATTTCATCTTGCGACAGTTCAGCTGTGGCGTTAGGCACAGTTATGGTGAAATTTGGTGTCAACATGACGTCACTAAAGTACCTTATACCTCACATGAACTAGAGGTGTCTGGTCGCTTTTCTCTGATGTCTGAAGCGTCGCTGAGCCCAAGGTTGACATCGCACGGTGCCATATTACTGCACAATTATAGAGAAAAGTTGTACTTACTTTTGAGGAAAATTTCAAACTTCTGAGTCAGAATGGGAGACATTTACGGAATTTCGAAAAATTGACCCTTTAATTGTGTTACGCAGTGTAGTTCTTTCCAGTAATTTCCAATATCCTGCCATTTAACAAATTTCCAACATGTTTATTAAGAATACTCTTCAACGTTTTATGTTAAAGATCACTATAGTATATTTAGTACACAGACATCGGTTTCTTTACTTCTGATCAATGGATTAAATTTTGAGCCGTCTACGATGATGTTGGAACCTGCTGATACGAACTACAATTTGTGCCGCTGCCAGGACTCCAACCCAGATCTTCTTATTAAGCAGAAATGCTGACCATTACACCGCCTCAGCACTATGGTCATGATCGCTGCACAAACTACGAGACTCAAATGCCCTCCCCGAGCCGTTTGTAATAATTTTATCGATATGCCCATGTACACAATGTTACCAAACACATTCAAACTTCGAGAGCCTGTAGAGGGTTCTTTCAAGATCAGTTGAGCCTAGTCGTGTAATGACGCTACATGATGTCAAAATTATAGGGGACAACGTTTGTCTCCAGACCATCCATTCCGCAGCAAATGTAAGTTTATACATTGATGTCTAAACTTTCTTTCATGTGACACCTGTGTATGCGTTCGACGCTGTCCGTCGTCCTGAATACGGTCTCTCCGACTGCAAGGAGTTCCGCTAGGGGTCCATCAGCATAAAAACCAGTATTTGCTGTTGTTGTTGTTGTTGTAGTCTTCAGTCCTGAGACTGGTTTGATGCAGCTCTCCATGCTACTCTATCCTGTGCAAGCTTCTTCATCTCCCAGTACCTACTGCAACCTACATCCTTCAGAATCTGCTTAGTGTATTGATCTCTTGGTCTCCATCTACGATTTTTACCCTCCACGCTGCCCTCCAATGCTAAATTTGTGATCCCTTGATGCCTCAAAACATGTCCTACCAACCGATCCCTTCTTCTAGTCAAGTTGTGCCACAAACTTCTCTTCTCCCTAATCCTATTAAATACCTCCTGATTAGTTATGTGATCTACCCATCTTCAGCGTTCTTCTGTAGCACCACAGCCCGCATCTCGTGGTCGTGCGGTCGCATTCTCGCTTCCCACGCCCGGGTTCCCGGGTTCGATTCCCGGCGGGGTCAGGGATTTTCTCTGCCTCGTGATGGCTGGGTGTTGTGTGCTGTCCTTAGGTTAGATAGGTTTAAGTCGTTATAAGTTCTAGGGAACTGATGACCATAGATGTTAAGTCCCATAGTGCTCAGAGCCATTTGAACTTTTGTAGCACCACATTTCGAAAGCTTCTATTCCCTTCTTGTCCAAACTGGTTATCGTCCATGTTTCACTTCCATACATGGCTACACTCCATACAAATACTTTCAGAAACGACTTCCTGACACTTAAATCTATACTCGATGTTAACAAATTTCTCTTCTTCAGAAACGATTTCCTTGCCATTGCCAACCTACATTTTACATCCTCTCTACTTCGACCATCATCAGTTATTTTACTCACTAAATAGCAAAACTCCTTTACTGCTTTAAGTGCCTCATTTCCTAATCTAATCCCCTCAGCATCACCCGATTTAATTTGACTACATTCCATTATCCTCGTTTTGCTTTTGTTGATGTTCATCTTATATCCTCCTTTCAAGACACTGTCCATTCCGTTCAACTGCTCTTTCAAGTCCTTTGCTGTCTCTGAAAGAATTACAATGTCATCGGCGAACCTCAAAGTTTTTACTTCTTCTCCATGAATTTGAATACCTACTCCGAATTTTTCTTTTGTTGCCTTTACTGCTTGCTCAATATACAGATTGAATAATATCGGGGAGAGGCTACAACCCTGTCTCACTCCTTTCCCAACCACTGCTTCTCTTTCATGCCCCTCGACTCTTATAAGTGCCACCTGGTTTCTGTACAAATTGTAAATAGCCTTTCGCTCCCTGTATTTTACCCCTGCCACCTTCAGAATTTGAAACAGAGTATTCCAGTTAACGTTGTCAAAAGCTTTCTCTAAGTCTACAAATGCTAGAAACGTAGGTTTGCTTTTTCTTAATCTTTCTTCTAAGATAACTCGTAAGGTTAGTATTGCCTCACGTGTTCCAACATTTCTACGGAATCAAAACTGATCTTCCCCGAGATCCGCTTCTACCAGTTTTTCCATTCGTCTGTAAAGAATTCGCGTTAGTATTTTGCAGCTGTGACTTATTAAACTGATAGTTCGGTAATTTTCACATCTGTCAACACCTGCTTTCTTTGGGACTGGAATTATTATATTCTTCTTGAAGTCTGTGGGTATTTCGCCTGTCTCATACATCTTGCTCACCAGATGGTAGAGTTTTGTCATGACTGGCTCTCCCAAGGAAATCAGTAGTTCTAATGGAATGTTGTCTACTCCCGGGGCCTTGTTTCGACTCAGGTCTTTCAGTGCTCTGTCAAACTCTTCACGCAGTATCTTATCTCCCATTTCATCTTCATCTACATCCTCTTCCATTTCCATAATATTGTCCTCAAGTACATCGCCCTTGTATAAACGCTCTATATACTCCTTCCACCTTTCTGCTGTCCCTTCTTTGCTTAGAACTGGGTTGCCATCTGAGCTCTTGATATTCGTACAAGTGGTTCTCTTCTCTCCAAAGGTTTCTTTAATTTTCCTGTAGGCAGTGTCTATCTTACCCCTAGTGAGACAAGCCTCTACATCCTTACATTTGTCCTCTAGCCATCCCTGCTTAGCCATTTTGCACTTCCTGTCGATCTCATTTTTGAGACGTTTGTATTCCTTTTTGCTTGCTTCATTTACTGCATTTTTATATTTTCTCCTTTCATCAATTAAATTCAATATCTCTTCTGTTACCCAAGGATTTCTATTAGCCCTCGTCTCTTTACCTACTTGATCCTCTGCTGCCTTCACTACTTCATCCCTCAGAGCCACCCATTCTTCTTCTACTGTATTTCTTTCCCCCATTCCTGTCAATCGTTCCCTTATGCTCTCCCTGAAACTCTGTACAACCTCTGGTTCTTTTAGTTTATCCAGGTCCCATCTCCTTAAATTCCCGCCTTTTTGCAGTTTCTTCTGTTTCAATCTGCAGTTCATAACCAATAGATTGTGGTCAGAATCCACATCTGCCCCTGGAAATGTCTTACAATTTAAAACCTGGTTCCTAAATCTCTGTCTTACCATTATGTAATCTATCTGATACCTTTTAGTATCTCCTGGATTCTTCCAGGTATACAACCTTCTTTCATGATTCTTGAACCAAGTGTTAGCTATGATTAAGTTATGCTCTGTGCAAAATTCTACAAGGCGGCTTCCTCTTTCATTTCTTCCCCCCAATCCATATTCACCTACTATGTTTCCTTCTCACCCTTTTCCTACTGACGAATTCCAGTCACCCATGACTATTAAATTTTCGTCTCCCTTCACTACCTGAATAATTTCTTTTATCTCGTCATACATTTCATCTATTTCTTCATCATCTGCAGAGCTAGTTGGCATATAAACTTGTACTACTGTAGTTGGCATGGGCTTTGTGTCTATCTTGGCCACAATAATGCGTTCACTATGCTGTTTGTAGTAGCTAACCCGCACTCCTACTTTTTTTATTCATTATTAAACCTACTCCTGCATTACCCCTATTTGATTTTGTATTTATAACCCTGTAATCACCTGACCAAAAGTCTTGTTCCTCGTGCCACCGAACTTCACTAATTCCCACAATATCTAACTTTAACCTATCCATTTCCCTTTTTAAATTTTCTAACCTACCTGCCCAATCCGTAGAATGCCAGTTTTCTTTCTCCTGATAACGACGTCCTCTTGAGTAGTCCCCGCCCGGAGATCCGAATGGGGGACTATTTTACCTCCTGAATATTTTACCCAAGAGGACGCCATCATCATTTAATCATACAGCAAACCTGCATGTCCTTGGGAAAAATTACGGCTGTAGTTTCCCCTTGCTTTCAGCCGTTCGCAGTACCAGCACAGCAAGGAAGTTTTGGTTAATGTTACAAGGCCAGATCAGTCAATCATCCAGACTGTTGCCCCTGCAACTATTGAAAAGGCTGCTGCCCCTCTTCAGGAACCACATGTTTGTCTGGCCTCTCAACAGATACCCCTCCGTTGTGGTTGCACCTACGGTACGGCCATCTGTATCGCTGAGGCACGCAAGCCTCCCCACCAACGGCAAGGTCCATGGTTCATGGGGGGCAGTAGTTGCTATAGAGCTGAAATATACCTCTGTCATTTGACTACGGAAATTTCGCCACCAGGTATGTCATTTTATTCGGCACCGTTTCGTCGACCTGCACGTCGAAGATAATAATGATGAGGCCAACCCGACGGTGAATCGATGCCAAAACCCTGCGATCGACAGTTGGCACAATGACCACATGACCCGAACTGCCGAATCGATGACCTACCAGTAGGCATTCTCCCCAATAGCTTCAACGCTCTGTAGCGTCGTTGTACGACATTTCCGGACAATTTTACTTCAAGCACCTCTGTAAATACTATTTTCTTGCATATCGATTTGAAACCATTTTAAACGTGGAGGTTCATTGTTGACGGATGGTGGCGCAGAGAGAGAGAGAGAAAGCAACGTGTGACGAATGGTGAGCGTGCCACTACGGCGCCTGATCGGCGGTCGCTCGTCCAAATGTTTGGCTTCTTCTACGGGGCCGTGTTAGTGTGAGGTGTTGGGCTGTACGCTGTTGTGCCCGATTGACTATCTGGATTTGGAAGTGACTGTCTGATGATGTGGGCGTCGTTATCACGTTGATTTCCTCTGGTAACCGCCCCTCCTGACTATGCAAATGTAGACGAGATGTGGCTCAAATTCAAAGATATAGTAGCAACAGCAATTGAGAGATTCATACCTCATAAATTGGTAAGAGATGGAACTGATCCCCCATGGTACACAAAACAGGTCCGAACTCTGTTGCAGAGGCAACGGAAAAAGCATGCAAAGTTCAGAAGAACGCGAAATCCCGAAGATTGGCTGAAATTCACAGACGCACGAAATTTGGCACAGACTTCAATGCGAGATGCCTTTAATAGGTTCCACAACGAAACATTGTCTCGAAATTTGGTAGAAAATCCGAAGAAATTCTGGTCGTATGTAAAGTGCACAAGCGGCAAGACGCAGTCAATACCTTCGCTGCGCAGTTCCGATGATATTGTTACCGACGACTGTGCCGCTAAAGCGGAGTTATTGAACGCAGTTTTCCAAAATTCCTTCACCAGGGAAGACGAATGGAATATTCCAGAATTTGAAACACGAACAGCTGCTAGCATGAGTTTCTTAGAAGTAGATACCTTAGCGGTTGCGAAGCAACTCAAATCGCTTGATACGGGCAAGTCTTCAGGTCGAGATTGTATACCGATTAGGTTCCTTTCAGATAACGCTGATACAATAGCTCCCTACTTAGCAATCATATACAACCGCTCGCTCATCGATAGATCTGTACCTACTGATTGGAAAATTGCGCAGGTCGCACCAGTGTTTAAGAAGCGTAGTAGGAGTAATCCGTCGAACTACAGACCTATATCATTGACGTCGGTTTGCAGTCGGGTTTTGGAGCATATACTGTATTCAAACATTATGAATCACCTCGAAGGGAACGATCTATTGATACGTAATCAGCATGGTTTCAGAAAACATCGTTCTTGTGCAACGCAGCTAGCTCTTTATTCGCACGAAGTAATGGCCGCTATCGACAGGGGATCTCAAGTTGATTCCGTATTTCTAGATTTCCGGAAAGATTTTGACACCGTTCCTCACAAGCGACTTCTAATCAAGCTGCGGGCCTATGGGGGTATCGTCTCAGTTGTGTGACTGGATTCGTGATTTCCTGTCAGGGAGGTCACAGTTCGTAGTAATAGACGGCAAATCATCGAGTAAAACTGAAGTGATATCAGGTGTTCCCCAGGGAAGCGTCCTGGGACCTCTGCTGTTCGTGATCTATATAAAAGACCTGGGTGACAATCTGAGCAGTTCTCTTAGGTTGTTCGCAAATGATGCCCTAATTTACCGTCTGGTAAGGTCATCCGAATACCAGTATCAGTTGCAAAGCGATTTAGAAAGTATTGCTGTATGGTGTGGCAGGTGGCAGTTGACGCTAAATAACGAAAAGTGTGAAGTGATCCACATGAGTTCCAAAAGAAATCCGTTGGAATTCGATGACTCGATAAATAGTACAATTCTCAAGGCTGTCAATTCAACTAAGTACCTGGGTGTTAAAATTAGGAACAACTTGAGTTGGGAAGACCACATCGATTATATTGTGGGGAAGGCGAGCCAAAGGTTGCGTTTCATTGGCAGTACACTTAGAAGATGCAACAAGTCCACTATAGAGACAGCTTACACTACACTCGTTCGTCCTCTGTTAGAATATTGCTGCGCGGTGTGGGATACCTACCAGGTGGGATTGATGGAGGACATCGAAAGGGTGCAAAAAAGGGCAGCTCGTTTTGTATTACCACGTAATAGGGGAGAGAGTGTGACAGATATGATACGCGAGTTGGGATGGAAGTCATTAAAGCAAAGACGTTTTTCGTCGCGGCGAGATCTATTTACGAAATTTCAGTCACCAACTTTCTCTTCCGAATGCGAAAATATTTTGTTGAGCCCAACCTACATAGGTAGGAGTGATCATCAAAATAAAATAAGAGGAATCTGAGCTAGAACTGAAATGTTTAGGAGTTCGTTTTTCCCGCGCGCTGTTTGGGAGTGGAATGATAGAGAGATAGTGTAATTGTGGTTCGATGAACCCTCTGCCAAGCACGTAAATGTGAATTGCAAAGTAATCATGTAGATGCAGATGTAACGTGCTTCTGTTATACAATTAAAATTAAAGCAATTACAGCCCTCTGCCGCCAAAATTAAAGCTTTTGACATGATTTCGGCACTTCTGTGAGTGCCTTCATCAGAAATTAAACATACAAATTGGCCTATAACGTAAGTACAAAATTATGGGAAATTTTTTTACATAAAAGTATAAGTACTGACTAACAGTACAAGAAAGAAACACTACTTACATGTCACATATAGTATAAATATCAAGTGATAAGGCTTTAGTCACAAAATTTTTAAAGTAGAATACGTGGAAAGCAAGCCACTACGGGCTGCTCACACATGTCGAACTATAGGTACCGCTTGATATTTATTAATACGTGACGTAAGTACTGTTTCGTTTTTGTACAATTAGTAAGTTTTCAGTATTAAAACTGTACCTCTAAGCTCTTACGCAGACAAGAAGTTACCATGTCTGCTGCTGCCAAATAAAACATTGCCTTTTACTTCCGTACTAAATAATGTTCCATCTTAACATTCATCTGTTTTTGTATTTTAAATGTTAAGTAGCCTACTTATATCTGCGGCTACTAAATGGCACTCTTGGTGTAATGTTCACCTGCCTGCAGTTGCTAACGCGGGCTCCTCAGTCGTGACTTGCCTTCCATTTACTCTTTTTTTTAAAAATTGTCACTAAAACCTTAACGCTCGATATTTAATATATATGTGACATGTAAGTATTGTTTCTTTCCTGTCCCGTTAGTCAGTAGTTACACTCTTATAAAAAAAAGTTCCCATACTTTTGTACATGCCGAAACCAGGTCAAAAAACTTAATTTTTAGGACCGAGGGCTGTAATTGCTTTAATTTTAATTTGTAAACGGTCGCTGACCACGCAGCCATGTTTAAAACTTTAAAACTTCTGTTCTGGATTTGACACATGTGCTCTGATGATGGACTTGTTCCCGTCAGTGTAGTTTGCCCCCAGCAAACTCTTCATATGGATTATAAACACTGGAGTGCCAAAGAATCTGGTATAGGCAAGCGTATTCTAGTACAGATATATGTAAACAGGTAGAATACGGCGCTGCGGTCGGCAACGCTTATGTAAGACAACAAGGTTGTGGCGCAGTTGTTAGTTTAATTACTGTGCTACAGTGGCATGTTATCAAGATTTAAGTGAGTTTGAACATGGTGTTATAGTCGACGCACAGGCGATGGTACAAAGCATCTCCGAGGTAGAGATGAAGTGGCGATTTTCCCGTACGACCACTTCACGAGTGTATCATGAATATCGTGAATCCGGTAAAACATTACATCTTCGACATCGCTACGGCCGGAAAAGATCCTGCAAGAACGGGACCAACGACCACTGAAGAGAATCGTTCAACATGACAACCCTTCCGCATGTTGCTGCAGATTTTAATGCTGGGCCATCAACAAGTGTCAGCATGCGAACCATTCCACGTAACATCATCGATGTGGCCTTTCCGAGTAGAGGGCCCACTCGTGTACTCTTGATGACTGCAAGACACTAAGCTTCACTCCTCGGCTGGGTGTTGTGTGCTGTCCTTAGGTTAGTTAGGTTCAAGTAGTTCTAAATTCTAGGGGACTGATGACCATAGATGATAAGTCCCATAGTGCTCAGAGCCATTTGAACCATTTTTTTTTTCACTCCTCGCCTGGGCCCGTCAACATCGACATCGGACTGTTTATGACTGGAAACATGTTGCCTGGTCGGACGAATCTCCTTTCATATTGTATCGAGCAGATGAACGTGTACGAGTATGGAAACTATCATGAATCCATGGATCCTGCTTATCAGCAGGGAACTGTTCAAGTTGGCTGAGGCTCTGTAATGGTGGGGCCTGTGTAGTTGGTGTGATATAAGACCCCTGATACGTCTAGATACGACTCTGACGTGTGATATGTACGTAAGCATCCTGTCTAATCACCTGCATCCTTTCATGTCCATTGTGTATTCCGACGGACTTAGGCAATGCGATACCCAACACGTCCAGAATTGCTGCAGAGTGGCTCCGGGAACACGCTTCCTCGTTTAAACACTTCCGCTGCCCACCATTCTCAATTCCATCCAGCAATACATCAGACATGAGTCGAGTGTATGCCACATCGTGTTCCTGCACTTCTGCGCGCCCGCGAGGTTCCTACGTGATTTTAAGCAGGTGGACCAGTTTCTTTGGCTCCTCAGTGTATTTGAATGTATTTAAACTGTGTTTTTGTTTTATTGCAGTTGGGTCAGCATTTCGCTGACCTTTGTCATTATTTCTTGGGTATGAAATTAATTTGGTTGTAACATATTCTAGGGCATCACATATATTAGCGACCACTAAAGTCAAAAATCGAGCCTTACCTTTAAGTTGGAAACATTGGGCATCATCGTGATAAGCAAACGCCAGCAGCCCGATGAATGTTGGCTCGTTTCTGTTCTCGCGTTGGTAGGTCTTGGTGACATCCAGCATTTCTCTTAAAAGAAAGAATTTATTGTTTCCTGTTGTATGTTTCATCACTACTGTTATCTCGTGCTTAGGTATTAGTGCTCAAGCATTTCTTGCCGCTTGAATTTTACTTAAGTGAATTTGTTTTTTTTTTGGGGGGGGGGGGGAGGTCTTATTAATAGTTGCCTGTTTAACCAGATTAATTGTAATGTTTGGTAATTACTATTAAACGATAAACCCAGTTAAACACGTTTGCTTTAATCATGCAGTCGTTGGTATGTGTCTGGGACGGGGTTTGAATTTTGTATTCTTGTGTACGGCTTTGAGAATTTTCTTACTTTGATGCTCAGTCTTCCATGAATTACATGTCTGTTTGTTTGCTATCTGCTACCGGTGTTGATTGAAGTGCTGGAGCCGTTGGCCTTGGCGTATTTTATCTTCTTAAACAAATGATTACCAAGTATTGTGAACCAACAAATGGCTTTGCGTAAACTCAGCCTGCACCTTCCTGCCGAATAAGCTGTTTTCGTATCGTGGGGCGTATTTCGCAGCACACGTTTGCTCAGGTGAGTTGCGTAATAACTACTGTTCTGAATATTTGAATTTGTGAAATCGACTATGGGACCAAACTGCTGAGGTCATAGGCCCCTAGGCTTACGCAGTATTTAATCTAACTTAAACTAACTCACGCTAAGGACAACGCACACACCCATGCCCGAGGGAGACTCAAACCTCCGACGGGGGGAGTCACGCGGAGGGTGCAAGAGGTCTCAGACCGCGCGGCTACCCCGCACGGCACTGTCTGGAAACCGATTGGTGACCAAATTTAGAAAAAACTTCAGTGATTTGCTTAGGGTTGATCGAAATATCGTTCCATTTTTTGCTCTCTTTTTGGGATGCGTTTGGCACAACTTTACACCGATCATTGTAAATTTACGTAATAATTATGTTGTGTAGGTTATTTATAGAAATAATTGGTTGTACACTCTCCAAGGTAATGAGTTATTATTTCGGAAACGTTTGCCTTGGTTTTCTGACCCAGTTAGTGCAATGCACACATTATTATTATTTGTTTTCTTTTCTTTTCTCCCTCATTCTTTTCTTTTTATATAAAGTAATAAGTTGTTTTGTACCAGCGATACTATTGAGTCACAAATAAAACAAGTGGAGATATGCTCTTCAATTTTTTAATTTCTTTATATTCATCTGTTCTTCTCTATAAGTGATAGCGAACGGACGCATTACGAGTACGGCCGAGTTAATACTGTTAAACAATATGTACACCAATAGTACATTAAAAAGTGTTATAGAAATTATCAAGAGAGCAAAGGTCATTCGTACATTCACGACGACCATACCCGTCTGTTCATCATTCCACGACGCGCCAACAATCCTGCATCAAGAGGATCGAAGCAGACGTGAATAATTTGCGTGAGTAGATGACGGGCGGTCCGGAACCAGTATTGTCATACCAAGCTCTATGCACAATGGCGGTAACAAGAAAAAAAAGTACGTAAATGTAAGTGCTGAATATATGTATGGAATATTGAGGATCTGTTGTTGTTAATGCCACTCTAAGATCATTCAGGATATGTGTCCCTTCCATTTTTTTTCAAATATTCTTTCAAAATATCTGTTTTTTATTATTTAAGAAGGAAATTTTTAATCAGTTTCCATTATATAGTACATTATATTCCCCCACCACTGTTCAATGTCGACCGTTCAAAGGGCGGCACCGACCGGAATATTAACAGACCTTTGAGTTGTTGAGATAAAAATTTTTGAGATAAATTTTATCGTTACAAGAAACTAATGAGGCATTTGTTGCATTTGTTATATGTCCGTGAGATTGGAACTTTTAACAGCTTGAAGGAGCAGATTAAAATTAAATACTGCCTACAAACGAGACGCGCCGGGAATGCGGATTTCAGCGGTTTAGGTAGGAAGCTTCTACACTGCATGCGCCGTCTCTCTTGCAGTAAATAATCTCTTTTCCTTCAAATTTGTATCCTTTACGGAAAGTACATTTCTATTGAAAAGACGAAAATTTGTGTAAAGCCAACGTTAAAGAGCAAAATAATTCATTCCAATTCTGTGGAGTCAAAGGAAATGGCCATTGTGGAAAACTCACTGCAAAATGCAAGATGTCGGAAATACGAGCTTGGGAACAGTTGAAAGTAACGCGCCAACTCGTAAACTGCCCGATGGTTACAAGAAGAACCAGGTTGGCGCCCCACTATTTAAAAATGATGACATTGGTAATATCAGTAAACATGATGTCACTTTTATGACGATCGATGAGACAATTTCTCAGTTTTCACGGGGAAACATTTTTTCAAACAGTGAAAATGATGAGCACAACAGCGAAAATTTCTTTGATTATTTGCTCACAACGTCGCGAACGCAAGAACAGGAAACAGTTCATAAAAGCAATGTAAATACTGACGAGACATACAATTTGACACGACTAATGCAAATAAGAACACAACAGTTCACAAGACATGAGGAAAAAGTCGGACAACAGTTTACACAGCAAAATCAGGCATTCAACTATGTCAACAGTTCAGTGAAGTGAGAAAAACCATATGCACTGAGTTATCTGACGAACTATTTGGGAAAGTTGACAGAGATTGGTAAACAACTAAAACAAGATATAATTACCGACATGTCCCGCGGTATAAATACGTTAACGGAAAAGGTAACATCTGTAGAGTGCTAACAGAAACAATTTGCAGGTGAGTTGCTAAACTTCAATGAGGCATGTTCTCAGATTCAGGAGACTCAATCCAAAGTGCATGCGTCTGTAAAAAATGTGACGAACGCAGTCAGCGAGCTGCAAGACGTATGCAAAAACCTACCAACAGAAATACACGAGTCTAACAGTAGATCAGTTACGATTAGAGTCAGAATTTGCCAAAAAAACAGAGAGATAATTTACGTGTAGATGTAAAGGAAATAGCTGAAAAGATGAAGCCGGGATGCTGGATAAGGGCAGCACCTTTGCTGAAAAGGTAGTGTCAGAATACAACATTTATGTAGATATTGTAGAATAAGCTCTAAAGGATAAAGAAAGTCAACTCCTAGCTAAGATAGACTCGGGTTTAATGGAAGCAAAAGAAAGGTTACGAGGCAGTGTTGCCAAAACTACTCACATTCTAGAACAACATATGACAGAAAGCAGATCTATTCTTTTAGAGAAGTTAGATTCCTTCACTGGTTACCCACAATACGGGCTAGCCTGTCGAAGGTAAATAGCGATGGTTACACAATGCAACAACACTTGCCGGCAGTTGGACCTGTCGAGCAAGCGCAGTTGCAATGCGCTACCCCACAAGCGAACATAAACCCGCCTGTCTCTGACGGCGCGACGTGTTTGGTTCAAATGGCTCTGAGCACTATGGGACTTAACAGCTGTGGTCATCAGTCCCCTAGAACTTAGAACTACTTAAACCTAACTAACCTAAGGACATCACACACATCCATTCCCGAGGCAAGATTCGAACCTGCGACCGTAGCAGTCGCGCGGTTCCGGACTGCGCGCCTAGAACCGCGAGACCACCGCGGCCGGCGCGACGTGTTTGCCAACATTACTTGCAGATGAGGAATTACTTAGGCATCGACAATTCCCGATATTTACTTCTGAAGGATAAAGAACACACCCTGTGGTATTTATCAGAGCATTTCGCAATGTTTTATCTCGTACCTGGACCGGAGCTCATAAAATGAGATATGTTGTGGGATACCCACAGTATGACGTTCTGCTACGGGCTATGGACATGACGGGACGTTGTCTCTCATATGAATAGTTTGAGAGAGCATTGCTGGATAAGTATTGGTCTCTGGGTGCTGTGTGCCGTCTTTAGGTTAGTTAGGTTTAAGTAGTTCTTAGTTCTAGGGGACTGATGACCTCAGATGTTAAGTCCCATAGTGCTCAGAACCAAGTATTGGTCTGAGGCCGTAGAAGAGAGACTTAGACGTGAAGTATTCAACCCAGCTACGTTTAACAGCAGGTATGGAAGGTTACGGGGCTATTTTGAAAAATATTTGAATAAGACAAGGTACTGGACGAACCCGGTATCTCAAGTAGACGTGCTGAAAATTTTAAGGAGCCGTCTTCCTGCCCGCATTTGGGAAAAACCCATTACCGTCCCAGAACACGACACTGATTACTTTCTATCTGTACTGGAATCAATACATTGAATATACGAAGAGAGACCAGTACAACCCAAGCCTGTTAATACGCCGATAGCGACATAGAGATTTATGGACCAACAAGTAAACAACGAATCAGTAGTACAACCTCGATGACAACCTTACCCCACACAGACCTGCGGTAGTGGTAACGGTAGTCACAACGGCAATGGAGAAAGTCGTAAATACAAAGTTGGACATAAAGGAAATGGGGAAAGAATTATCGAGAAAAGCTGCAAAGAACGAGTAACCTAAGGCCGGCCTGTACAATATGAACAGGCGCAAGCTACAGGCAGTAATCAGCCGGTCGCTTGGCAGGTGCAAAACAATAGCTGACAATCGAATGACCCACAGACAGCGGAATTCGGCCAGCAAAGTAACACACATAGTCAGAAAAACAGCCAGAGGCAAAGAGAATTTCAGACGAGAGCCTCTCAGGACACTAATTGGCGTAACCAAACACCAATAGTCAACATAGTGGAAGTGACGACTAACCCAGAGATCGATGCCATCTCAACGCCGGAAAACTTGAACCGGTCACGGTACCCCCCGGTTCTGTGACCTTGAAGGGGAGTGGGGGCCCGAGCTTGATCAACACTTGCTTCATCAGATACGATCAAGGTAGGTTTACCCTCTAAGTTGTATATATGAATAATAATATTAGATATAGGGTGCTGGAAAATCACATTCCTGAATTTCTGTTGTTGGTTGATAGGGAAAATTTTTGTTTGTTTTTTTCTTATATGTCAAACATGTAAACGATAAAGTAAGTGGATGCACAAGGAAGAATTTTACTTTTATGCGTCTAGATACGATGATACTTGAAACACAACGCTTCGCCTTGCTCGTACCCCAGTTGTAAAAGAATAAACGAACTTGTGAAAGGCACAGTAGCGCGCATTGCGCTACACAACTCGTCGCGACGTTCGTGATAAAGCGACGCAGCGCCTGCGCATTGGGGAGAAAGCTAATCAGCCAACTGGAAGCGCGTGTGCGCCAGACAGACATTGTTGAAAGTGTTGGAGCATACAAAACAAACAAATCCTATGAGCTACAGCCTGCACCGCCATTTTTAAAGCCCGTTGCATGAAAAGGGAAATAGAAAATTAATGGAGAGTCTATACTACAACTACGACTATTTACTCGTACATGATGCACACAAACAGAAAGAAGCTATGGGATTATATACACGGAAAGGGATCCTAAACTACGAAATATTTACTAAAGTTACGCTACTATGCACATTATATCTATATAGTTACATACGTAAGTACTGAAAGTACACGGACTAATTATAATTGACGGACCAGGAAACCCTTTCTGCAGGTAAAGAAGCGAGTACAATATAAGTAGCAAACTGAATAAGAGGTCGCACCACACTTATAATACACTTTATCTTTCAGTAAGTAGAGACACACTCATGGCATTAACTTAATTTGCGATAACACGACTGCACACTGAAGTAAATGAATACGTGATTGAATATATGAAAGAGGTATTAGTGGCTATAGAGCCACTGTACATACATCTATGAGGATTTAATTTTAAGTCAGTATTAAGTTTTTTATTTTTTTTCCTAGCAGGGAACGATGAATCGACGCATTCTAAAGGGAAGAAAGATAAACAATTGTCAAGTGTCATATAAACATAAGAACGGACCGCACCGCAAGTAAATATAGTTGTAAGTTTATGATATGTATATGATTGTGATAACGTGAAAATATGTGTAAAAGAATACAGTCGCAGTACGTTGCATATCACGATGCTTAACTAGGGTGGTGCACTTCCAAATAATCAAGGGGTCGAAACCTAACTATTGTGAACGTCGACTACTTATGAAAGTGTCCAACAAATGATTTGCATTGAAATTTTTATACACGTTTGCTACTTACATAAACAGTATTTTACGCTAATTGTACATAATATACTATTGATGACACAACTCTGTATACCTCAGCATATGAAATGATCATTCTTCATACAATGAACATAACAAGTAAATATTGAGATGCACTTTAAATACTGAATAAGTATTGGATACTGTTGGTACCGTCAGGTTTGCGTTATGTTTATAAACAACAAACTCTTTTGCTCTGGGGATCACAATTAAGTCTAGTAACGAGACGTAACTGAGCACATAAATGCCTTTCCGTGAAATTTCCTTAACCTTGTAGTGTGTAGATCCTTCCTGAAGAATGCTAGAGATACGAGGCCACGTGTAGTTATTTAAGCAGCGCGTAGAATCTGTTGTAGCGACTATTGTTTCGTTCTTTAATTCTTTGAAATTGA